>NW_026623603.1:657573-668365 GCF_030028575.1 Malurus melanocephalus
GGAGAGGAGAGGAGAGGAGAGGAGAGGAGAGGACCCCGGTGGCATCTGAGGGAGGCAGGACTCTAAGAAATGCCGGATATTTTCCCCGGGAAAAGTTCCTCTATTCACACCACGCATCCAGGAGCGATGGAAAAGCAGGAATCCTGCTGTGCCAGAGGAGTGGGAACGGCCCAACCTCCAGCCCTACCTGCAGCTCTCCCGCTGGGATGAGGCTGTTTCCCCGAGGAGCTGTTGCTTCATCAGATCTGGGCTGGATTTTGCCAGGAAAAGGAATTTTCATGCCAGATAGGGCTCCTGTGATTCTGCTGCTTTTTTTCTTTTTCTTTTTTTTTTTTTTCCCACCCTGGCCAAATTTTCAAATAGTTCTCCTAAAAAAATTGAGAAAAGAAAGGAATAAAACATGAAGAACCTCTCGGAAATAATGCTGGAGGCTTTGGAGTTTTGAACAAAACAGGTTTTCTTCAGAAAAAAAAGCACCACGAAAAAGCAAACAAGCAACCTAGGGCTGAGCTTTAAAATCTGTGCACGTTTTTTTCTGTGCAGAAGCCTGAAATTTTGGGCCCAAATAATGTTTTTTATTAAATGAAACCTGTGTTTTTAAAATCTCTCACAAAAGAGACAAAAGATCCAAAGGAAATTGTGATAAATTAGCCTGGAAATAAATATTTGCCATGTGGTGACTGGGTTTGGAGCATCTTCTGCCAGGAAAACAGGATTTTCCTGGGATGTCTGCATAAGCCCAGCTTGAGCTGATCCAGTTTGTCCAGTCTGGGTGATGAAATGGTCAGGAGACCCCCAAAATTGGCATCCAGACTGATCTGTGCCTTGATGCAGCTACACCAACATTCCCTCAACTCCCTTCCCTCTGCTGGGATTTTTTTCCTGCTGTCCCAGCTTTGGTTTCTTCCTTGTGCCTTCATCAAAATCAGATGAAATTCCTTAAAAAAACAATAAAATAAAGCAACCTGGAGCATTAATAACAAAATGAATGAAGGGTGCTATTTTGGGAATCTTGAAGACTTTTTCTTCCCCAAATATCCCACAGGGAGGGGATGGGAGAATGATGGGAGAAGGATGGGAGAAGCTTTGGGGTGTCCCATTCCCACGGCAGTAACTGCAGTCTTTTCCCAGCCCATTTTCCCTATTGTCATCCCTCTGGGGCAGGAATTTGCACTATTTTAAAATTATTATTATAATAATAATTATTATTATTATTTCACTGCCAGGTGTAGCCAGGTGCCACCTGCCCCTCCCATGGCACCCTGCCTTTCTCTCCACCACTTCCCAACCACAATTCCCAGGTTCTGGGGATGTTCCAGCTCCTTGGTTGGGGAGTGAATGAATCCCTGGGAGTCATGAATCCCTGAATTTGCAGCCCAGTTCTGTGCTGTGAAAAATCCCAGGAAAATCTGGTCAGGAGGAACCTTTAAAGCAATCCCAGGGAGCAGGGACAGCTCCCAGCAGAGCAGGAGGCTCAACCAAGCTGCCCTTGGGATCACAGAATCATGGAATGTGTTGGATTGGAAGGAACCTTGAGGATCCAATGCTCTGGATTTAGGGGGGTCACCCAGAGAAGGGAGGGAGAGGTGGAGGAACATGGAGGGAATCCAGAAAGGGGATTTGGGGTGGATTTTCCAGGTGTGACATCCAGTTAGGAGCTCATCCAGATGCTCCAGGCTTCTGCAAGGATATTCCTGCTCCATGCAGGAACCCAGCGCCCTCACATCAGTGCTTTACAAAGTGCACAAATAACAATCAATAATCAATAATTATTATGATAATTTTGGATGTGTTCTGGGCTGATTTTGGAATTTCCATCGCTCCTGCTACTGCTATTCCCAAAGCCCTGCTCGTGCTTCCCTGTTTGTTCCCTGCAATTAGCTGGGAGGAGATAAGACAGGTGTCACTAACGCTCAGACAGAGGAGAAGGAAGCAGCAATTTGCATAAATTAATTAAGGAACTGACCTCGTTCCCCAGCACTCCTCAGAGACCCAGCCAACCCCCCCAGTTTATCAACCCAACCTGGGTTGATACCTGAATCGAGCTCTCCCCGAACCCAATGACAAAATTAATCCCCGGCAAAAGCCGCCCCGAGGCCCCTCCCTCCAGGCATTTATTTTTTCAGCCGTCCCAGCAATTTATTTTTAAACATCTCAGGACGTTATGTTCCGTGACATTTCCCATCCACACAACACCATATGGATTGGCACGCGGCTCCTGCTGGAAACTGCCGGCTCATGGATGCAGGGGGAGCTGGCAGCTCGCTGCGCCCTCCTCTTTTGGGGCTGTGCCCTCATTGTTCCGCGGGCGCTGCTCGGATTGGAGGGAGCAGAGAGGCTGCTTGGGAAAATCCGATAAATTGGGTTTTTCTGGGAGCGCTGGAGGCCACACCTTCGCTCTGGATGGTGGGCATGGAATGCTGCATTCCAGGGCTGCGTTTGGGCGTTGGAGAAACTGCTGGGAGGTGCAGTCAGCAGGGCCTGTGTGACCCCTGGCACCCCACTCTGACCTGGCAGGGCTCGGGGACATCCCTCAGCAGCTCAGGGAGGGTTCCAGAGCCATTCCTGGATGCTCACAAGGAAGGGACCTGGAGAATGGAGCTGCAACCCCCCCACACTCCCTGTGTCAGGGCTGAGCTGATGGGAGCACATTGGGCTGCAATGTCCAGGTTGGAGGGGACAGGAGGTGAGGGGTGCTCCTGCCTGCCTGGAGGAATGGCAGAGGTGGATAAAGATCCTTCTACATCACGGAATCATTGGATGGGTTGGAAGAGACCTCAAAGAACATCCAGCCCCACCTCTGTCATGGGCAGGGACACCTCCCACCATCCCACACTGCTCCAAGCCCCAATGTCCAGCCTGGCCTCGGGCACTGCCAGGGATCCAGGGGCAGCCACAGCTTCTCTGGGCACCCTGTGCCAGGGCCTCCTCACCCTCCCAGGGAACAATTCCTTCCCAATATCCCATCCATCCCTGCCCTCTGGCAGTGGGAAGCCATTCCCTCTGTCCTGTCCCTCCATCTCTTGTCCCCAGTCTCTCTCCATGTTTCCTGTTGGCTCCTTCAGGCCCTGCAAGGTCACAATTCAGTCACCCCAAAGCTTCTCCTCTCCAGGTGAACAATCCCAGCTCTCCCAGCCTTTCCTCCCAGCAGAGCTGCTCCATCCCTCTGCCCATCCTGGTGCCTCCTCTGGCCTGGCTCCAGCAGCTGCAGCTCCTCCCTGTGCTGGGCCCCAGGGCTGGGGCAGCTCTGCAGGTGGGGTCTCACCTGAGCACAGGGGCAGAATCCCCCCTTCCAGATTTCTCTCCTCTTTGGGAAGCTGCTCTGATCCCTTTTCCCTCACAAATCATTCACCCAAACAAGCCTCCAGGAAAATGATTCTGAAGATAAACCTGGGAATGGTCATGAAATTGGTCCCCACACCGGGAAGTGGCTGAGCAAGAAGTGTCCTCCCCTCTTGCCCACCTCTGACCCCTTCCCATCTCTGCTCCTGGTCCAGCTGCTGCAGGGCACAGGCAGGAAGCAGAATTCAGGCACTTTTTAGCAAATCCACGTCAATAATTGACAGGATGAAAAAATGAATCCAGGTGCTCGACGACAGAGTGTAAACCATAATTAAAACCTCCCAGTGCTGCTCTGACAGATGGCACAGTCCAGACCCTGAAAATTGCCCATGAACATTTATTTGATATCTGAGAACACAAACTGCCAGCAGGCTGGGGTGCTGGGACTGCATCACCACCGCGTCCCTGACATCCAGAAATTCTCTGGATTGCCTCATGATTCCCATAAAACCAGCCTGGATATGATGCAAGGAAGACCGAGATCATCACAAATATCTTTTGATATCACAAATATGCAAACAGAACACCCAAGTCAACATCCTTAGCAAACGTCTCAAAACTCATCTTGCCAATGTGGGCAATGTGGGGTTGTTCTGTTGTAAGAACAATTTGTGGGTTTTTGGGGTGGGATCTTCAGTCCTGGAGCAGAAGTGGGGTTGTTCTGTTGTAATAGTGATTTGTGGTGTTTTGGGGTGGGATGTGCAGTCCTGGAGCAGAAGTGAGGTTGTTCTGTTGCAGGAACACATTGTGGTGTTTTGGGGTGGGATCTGCACTCGTGTAGCAGGTTCTGCAGCCCTGATGGGAAAAGGGTGTTCCACCTGTTCCTCCTTCCAGCTTCAAAAGGCAGCACAGGAATCACCTCTGCCCTCCCTCCCTTGGTGGAGCTGCTGCCAGACCCGAATTCTGCCTCCCCGCTAATGCTGCCTCCATTTCCTGGTGCACATTTCTCCCCCATCCCCTCCTGCCATCCTCTCGGGTGATTTCCCTGGCTCTGGAGAGGCAGAGCAGCTCTGCAGCTCCCGGACAGCAGTGCCAGGAGCTGGACAATCCCCTGGGATCTGCTCACAGGAGCCTCCCGCGTGGGCCCGGCTCTGCAAACGCTGCTGCTATTTGTAATCAGCCCTGCTTGTCACACTTTGATATTTGTTCTCTCGCAGCACTCCTGCCGAGCCTGCCAACGGGAATGTTTTCCTCACAAAGATGCAGCAGCGTGTGTTTCAGACAGCAATGTCGAACTTAGGAGAAACCTGAGGAGTCTGATGTGATTAAGGAGCAAGATCCGCATGGCCCGGCTTGTTTGCAGTCAAAACACTGCCAGGTCGGAATTGCCAACATCGGGAAGCCCCCGGGGGATCATCCTGGCAGGGTGAGTGCCCCATCCCAAAYTGAGCCCGGCATTAATCCACCCACCAAGCAGGGACAGCTGAGCAGGCAGACAATGCTGGGAGCACCAAGTTCTTCAGCATAGGTGGGGAGGKTCATAAAGCCCTAGACTGAGGAGGGGAGAGTTTTAAAGTGAAAAAAAAAAAAACCCTTCCCTGCCTGCAGAAGAGATGATCACAGCCCTGTGGGATGCTGAGCCTGGAGGAAATGCTGGGAAAAGCTCAGGTGGTGACTGCACTGCTTGGGTTTAGGAGGATGGAGATTTCCTGGCCTGGGCCACCCTGCAAACTCAGATCCAAGCTCCCTGCTCAGCCCTGGAGCCCAGGACAGCCCTTCTCAGAGCTTTGTCAGCAATGCTGCCCCAAAGACACCAACAGCTGGGCAGGGAAGCCCTCAAAGCAGGAAAAATTCCACCATTCTGGGAAGGAGGAAACAGTAGGGAGAAGGAGAAGGGTGTTCAGCAGCACAGTAGATAAAGGAGAACGACCCTGCTGTGCCAGTCCTGCTCAGGAGATGCAGGCTCTCTCTGGGTCATGTTCAAGCTGTGCTTGATCCCCACCGTGTCCCCAGCCCAGAGCACTCAGTGCCACCTCCAGCCCTTCCCTGGACACCTCCAGGGATGGGCACTCCAAACCTCCCTGGGCAGCCCCTGCCAAGGCCTGACCACCCTTTCCATGGGGAAATTCCTGCTGATGTCCCCCCTGCCCCTCCCCTGGCCCAGCCTGAGGCCGTTCCCTCTCATCCCTGGGCACGTTCCCAGCCTCCCACATGGGACACACTCCCAGGCCTGTGGGGTTTGTCACTGGGGGCTGGGGGCACCCTCACCAGCTCTGTCTCATGATTCTGGTGGCCYCAACAAGTGATGGGCTCTTTGCCCCCTGCCCAGGAGTGCTCAGACCTCTCCAGCCCCAGAGGGAGCTCAGAGCCTCCCAGCCAACCCAACCCAATCCAGCCCTTTCCTGCACACCCTGCTCCATCAGGCTGCTGCTCACCCAGGAGCGCTGGAAATGCTGGGATGGCCATGGAGGACAAATCACAACACCACTTCTCTTCTCCTGACTACTCCACAARCGCTGCCTTCTGCTGTCTACCACCCAAGCAGGACCTGTGAAGCTCCAGAGACCGCAGCAGCAGCACTCTGCTCATCTGCTCAGCTCCAGCAGCTCTGAGACAGGCTGGCTCTGCAGAGCCTTGGAAACAGCACCCCAGCCTCGCAGCCAGCTTAATTCTGCATTTCAGCCCCTGGAAACACCTTCAGGAAGGGAAACGTGTGGGAAAAGCTGACAGAGTGGCTGCGTTTGACTGCTGGCACATCCTTCTAATTAATTTCAYTGCTGCTCTTCCAAAGCAGAGCTCCTGTCCAGGATCAGAGCYGCTTTCTGCTGGAGCTGCTGAGCCCTGGGACCGGTGCCGCGCTGTCCCCCAGCCCGGGGATTCAGCACCTCCTGCACCTCCAGCCTGGAGCTCCGCAGGGATCTGAAGGTGATGCCTTATCAGGCTGACCTAAAACACGCCAGACAAAATTCAGAGGATCCAAAGCAGTTCTATTTATTGCAGRGCCTTCRGGGCCAYTCAGGGYAGTCYCAGYCCACCCAGGGGCTGCACCCACAATGGACAATGGGTCCATTGTCCCTCTGCTTCCCTCTCCTTCCTGCCCTTGGAGAACCCACAGAGCCAATCCATGATCCTCAAAAATATTTCCTCAATTCCCTAAGAACACATATCCCTCCAGTTCCCTAAAAATGCATGAAGAGACTCCAAACCCCAGAATCTAGGTCCTGGTGGAATCAGGAAATGGTGTTGGGACATCCCAGATTTCCAGACAAAGCCCCTGGGATGCCACCAGGAAAGCAGAACACAGCATCCCCATGGAAGTGACTCTCCAGACAGGGATTGCTGGAAAAGGGATTCTTAGAAGGAGCTCTTTTCATCAGGGTGTTTATTTTTTATTATTTATTTTTAATATTTATTTTTATTTAATTCTACATTTTTTTATTTTTTAATATTTGTTATTATTTATAATTTTTTATTTTTTCTGCCCATATAATAATTTCACCCTTTCTCACTTTTGTCCATTTGCACATTGGGGCTGAATCCTCCAATTGCAGCTCAGCCAATGCAGTCATTCACTCCAAGTTGTTTCCCCCCAATTCTCTGTTGTTTCCATCTCTTGGGGCCTGGCACAGGGAGGTGTCCTTGAGTTTGGGGTCTGCAGAGGAATTGTTTTGTCTGAAATGGGAGAGCAGGAGCTCAGCACTGTCTGTGGAGTCTGGAGTGATCCACTGAAGAATCACAGGGTTACAGAGACATGGAAACAGAGAAGCTGAAATCCTGAGGCATCAAAGGCGTGGCTGCCTCTGGACCAGCTGTGCTTTGTTCTGCCTGCTGGGCCAAACTGGGGCCACTCCCAGGGACAGCCTGACCCCCACAGGTCCCAGCTGGGGGCTCATGGGCCAGCTCAGACCCCACAGGGTCACCAGGGCCGGGCTGGACATGGCRCATCCCTTGCTCTGATGGTTAATCCTGGAGAAGCGGAGTTGGCACTGCACTGGCACAACTGCCCACGGGCACAGCTTGGGGTGTCCCCAGCTCAGAGGCATCCCCAGCTGCTGGGACACTCATTTATTGAGGAACCAGCTGGTGCAGAGTTGTTGCTCCACCCAAATTTGGTGGGAAGTTGGGTCTCTTGCTGCATTTTGTGGCTCCCCARCCACCACAGGAAATTCAAGGTCAGCCTGGCATTTCCTGTGTGCAGTCACCAGAGCTCCCCTGCGGCCTGGTGGTGGCCTTTKCCATTTGCCATGCCCAGATAGGACAGGGAAACTGAGGAAGCCACCCAGGCTGGAGGGGGAAGCCARTCTCAGCAACCTGARGAGCAAAAGCCATGTYCTGCTCCGGGAGGAGCCGCAGCKGCRGCGTGGRAGGCAGCAGTTGCTGAGAAACCTCYTCCTCACYAGAGTCTGCAAAGGAGGWTTRTTATTCTGGGCTCCTTCACCTGATGGTCCCCAGCATGAATTCCCATCAGAAAATGTCTGTACAGGCTCCAGAGCTCCTGGCTACTCTGACTGCTYCTTCTTTTCCTGCTGGAGGAACCCTGTCGCTGGAGCTGTGCAATCAAACCTGGTTTTTCCTTCTCCCTCTTGCCTTTCTTTCTCCTTCAGATGTGTGGAGCAGCCTCATGCTTTCAGTGGAGCTGGCCACGGAAAAACACAGCCCCTTTTCCCCCTTTAGCTTTGGAGAGTGGGAGGCAGTCCTGGGGTGAGGCATCACGTTGGCCCCACCCAACCCATTCCGGCTGGGAATGTCCAGAGAGGGCAAAGCTGGAGTTTGGCTCTGCACACACTCAATCCTTCCATTTCCTTCATTTCTTCAAATTCTTCATTCTTCCAATCTTCATTCTTCGAATCCTTCATTTCCTTCTCAAAGGCAACGGGGCAAAACCAGTGGGGCTGGGGAGCCTCACCCCAATGGGCTCTCATCCTGGCAGTGCATCCCTGTTCCCCCCGGAGAAGCTGCTTCCCTTGGAGGAAAGGCTGGATCGGGGCAGGGCTGAGTGGAACAGCAKCTTGTGGTGACACAGGCAGAGCTCTCCCAGTCTGTCCCACGACTTCCCACAGCCACAACTCGCTCCATGAAGGAAAACTGCTCAGATGCTGTGCCCAGATACCCATTGAGGTGGGGTGGAGCTGCCCAGATCTTCTCCCTTCCCTTGAGAGAGGGAAAGGACATTTAGACCACTAAGCCTGCCTCCTTCAGAACTACAATCATTGGCTGCTCCAAGGGAAAAGATTCCATACTCCTGGGCCAGACAGASTAGGAATTACACAGGCTTTGTCCATCACCATCCCTGCCCATCCATGGCTGTTTGCTCCAGCCAGCCTTCCCAGTCCCTTCCCTGGAAACTGTGCTCAGAGACCAGAAATGTGATCCAGACTCTTCCCAGCCTTGCTCCCTGCTTCCCCAGCTTCCTGCCATGGGCTGGATCCTGCAGACACCTTTTCCTGAGCTGAGCTGTTCCCTGTTCTGGCACGGGCATGTTCCTCCCTCCTCCAAGGAGCACATGGAATGTGGGAGTGTCCATTATCCATGATCCCCTTCTTATCTGTGAGGGAGCTGCAATGGGGCTGGAATCCCCATGGACTGGCCCAGGCTGGAGCTGAGGGAAGGTGGGAGCCCTGCAGGAGGATCAAGCAGCTCACTGAGGTCAGCAGATTCTGCATGGAGTGTTGGCAATGCCATAATTCCCATGGGACGGTGGCAGGAGCTTTGGGATGGAACAAGGAAGGGWTTTGAGCCATGGGTCACATCCCAGTGGGAGTGCTGGGAGGGCTGTCCCTATTCTCCTTAGGGTGGGATTTAGGGTTCCAGCAGCAAACCCCTGGTGATTCTGTAGGTCCCACACATACTGGTGGGTATCACTGGGCCACTGGGCCACCCCACGAGGAAAGGARGATCCTTGACAGAGCCAAGGACACAGCCTGGAAAAAACCCTAAGGCCCCAGGCAGGAGCAGAGCCAAGTCCTGGGGACTGTGGAACATTCCTGACTCCCACAGGGAGCAAATCCTGCATGGGAAAGGTGACTCTGGAGTGAAAGCCTGAACTGTGCCTGTCTTTGGGGCTGAGCAGACCTCACAGACATCAGTGCCTGTGATTATGATCCTGGATTGTAAGGACTATCACCCACATCCATCTCATCCCACATCCTTTCCCATTCCCCCTCCATGCATTCCCTCTCCCAGCTCCCTCCCCCGGCCCCGGCTGCGGCGGGAGGGGCGGCAGCTCCACGGAACGAGGCTCCGGAGCAGCGGGAGCTGACACATCCATCACGGCTGTGCTGTTGGAATTAATGAGAGCGCCACAGGTCCGGGCTGTCACTCACTGCCCTCGCTTTGCCGCTTCCATATGGCCGCAGCCGCCAGCCCCCGCTTCCCGATCGCCGCCAATTACAGCCGCTCCCACCTCCTCCCATCGCGCTCACAGCTTCATTATCCTAATTAACCAAACAAGCCGAGCCCTCCCTGCCGCACTGGTGTGGTGATGCATGGCTCTCGCATGCAGCGCTGCAGCAAAGCCCGAACGGGGCGGCTCTGCAGGGACCAGCACTGGGTAATGGGATCGCCGGGATGCCCCCGCTCCCTGCCCGTTTGGCAGCGAACCTTGCCGGGGTCTCTCCTTATTGGAGCAATTGCAGGCCAGGCTGGCTGCTCTCAGCCGCTCTCAGCTCCCAAACTCATCAGTCTGGGGATCCTTCAAAGCTACGTTGCATTTCCACCTTTTTCTTTTTAAAATTTATTTTAGGTTCTGACTTCTGCCCCGAAGCGGGGAGGTGGCACCGTCTGGGCAGGAGCCCTGAGGGAAGGAATGGATTTGCCTCTSTCCTGAAGGGATCTGTGCTGAGGAGGGCGCTGCATTTTCCTGTGTCCCTGCTGCCCTAAATAACAYCCCCAACCTCCCAAATTCTGCTCTTGATGCTCCCTGACTCGATATTTTGGGCAACAAGTGGTCCTGACTCCAAAGAAGTGTTGGAGCAGCACCTCAGCCATGGGTTGGGAAGTGGAGCACAGCGATCCATGCTGGAATTATTGCATTTTATAACTGCTGGGGGCGGTTCTGTGCCCTTAAATTGAATTTTTTGGCACAGCAGGAGTGGACTAAATCCACCTTTTTGCTGGTAGGGATGGATGAAGGGATGCAGGGAACACTGGGGACAGGAGGGGACAGGGACCCACTCCTTCCCCAGCTCCTCCTGCTCCGTGTCCGGCACACATGGACATTCCAGGATTGTCTGGGTGAAAGCCAAGGATGTTTGTATCCGCTGGAAAGGCCCACATGAAGGATGGGTGCATGGGTGTGACCAGCCATGGGCATCCCAGGTCTCTGGCCTGGCCAAATTGGGGCAGCAATTTGGGGCAACGGGATTTTCCAGGAATTCTACCTGAATGGACCTCAGAGGGGTTGGCAGATCCAGCCCTGGAGAGGTGGTGGGATGAAGGGAAAAGGAAGGGAAAGGGGAAGGGGAAGGGGAAGGGAAGGGAAGGGAAGGGAAGGGAAGGGAAGGGAAGGGAA
>NW_026623603.1:668479-670309 GCF_030028575.1 Malurus melanocephalus
TCTCCTGCAGCAGGAATTTGGGATTTGCTGCCTTTGAATCCCTGGATTTGGTTGCTCTCAGCGTTGTTCCAACGAGCTCAGCTAAGAGATGGAAGTGCTGGGAGGGAGCCAAAGAGGAGCCTGCTCCTGCATGGGGGTGGAGAAACAGCAGGGAGAGTTCTCCACCTCTGCTTCCTCTCCATGCTCCGTGACACTGAGCAGCCTCTGGAAAAGCCTTTGGAAACCAGGGGCTGCTCTCTGCCTTAGGACAGGTTTTGCTTCCCACCCCATATTTTAAGTTATGTTTTTCAAAAGACTGACTCTCTAATTTTGTTTTTAATTTTCTAAACAGCCCTGATTTGTTTTTTTTTTTTTAGGTTTAATTTCCCCAGTGTCTCTTCTCCCACCATAGCTTTGAGTAGAAGCAGAAGGCTTCCCAGGCAAAYTGGGAATAGTTTGTGTGACTAAAATCCAGAGTAGCTTTAAAAAAATCCCCAAATTTCCCCACAATTACCTGCAGTCTCCAGTTCTCTCAGGTACCTTCACGGGGTGCTCTGAGCTTGAAGTCTCACCTTCCCTGCCCCCTGATATTCCCCACTCCCTGTTCTTCCCTGCCACCATTTTGGGATCATCCCTGCACTCCTCCAGGTGTCTTCCTGACCCCACAACTGTGCCCACACCCCTGAGGGGCATCCTGGTGGAAACYCCTGCCTGGCTATGGGGCACTGGGGTCTATGGATAGGACCCAGCGGCAGAGCTGGCACCCACRGTGACCCCATGGAATCCCAGCCTGGCAGGAGAAGGGGCAGGCAGGCAGCCCAGACATGTTGGCTCTGCCACTGGGAGCATTTTCCCCGTGAGTTATTGCCAGGTTAAAGGGTTGTGATAGTGCCAATATCCCGAGCTGGGTTATTGGGTTATTAATGTGCGCCTGTCGCCGCCCATTAGTGCCGTGATCCATCGCCGCTGACGGGGCTGTCACGCCGTGTTCGAGCTGCCATCCTTAGACTTGCACTAACTCGGGAATTGCTAATCCAATCTCCTCTAACCCCGTTAGGGGAGGACATCGGCTCCGTGCTGCTCAGACGCTGCAGCCRGGCCCGGCTGAGGACGTGCTGCTGGCAGGAGAGGGGTCCCAGGGGGGACAGGGTCAGCTCATGTTCCTCGTGGAATCATGGAATGGCCTTGGAAGGACCTTAAAGATTGTCTCATCCCACCCCTGCCATGGCCGGGACACCTTCCATTATCCCAGGCTGCTCCCAGCCCCAATGTCCAGCCTGRCCTTGGRSAYTCMMAGGAATCCAGGGGCAGCCACAGCTTCTCTGGGCACCCTGTGCCAGGGCCTGCCCACCCTCCCAGGGAACAATTCCTTCCCAATATCCCATCCATCCCTGCCCTCTGCCAGTGGGAAGCCGTTCCCTGTGTCCTGTCCCTCCAGGGCCTTGGAAGTTGTCTCCATCTTTCTTGTTGGCTCCTCCAGGGCCTCATCACCCTCACAGGGATGATTTTTGTCCTGTTCACGAGAATTTCTTGGTACTGAGTGAACTCCAGGTAACTCCATGTCCTTGCTCCTCCATGGATCTGTCTTCTTCACTCCATCTCCATGAGGAGCTCTCCAAATGCCTTCACCAGGCATCTCAGAACCCTCCAGAGCTTGGCACCTCAACCCTGAACTCTTCAACGGGCAGAAATGACCTCAAAACCTTCAAATGTCACACCCAAGCATCTGCATTTTGGAATAAAACTTTAGAAAGAGCAAAGGGGCAGAAAAATCTTGAATTGCTGCCAGGCAGGAGCTCCCTGTGAGTGAGAAGAAAGTGCCTGTGAGCTGTACAGAGGATGGAAGGGAGC
>NW_026623603.1:671614-678352 GCF_030028575.1 Malurus melanocephalus
CCTGGAATGACATCCATGAGGAAAACAAACCCTGGAATGACATCCTGAGGAAAACAAACCAACAATCACATTCCATTTAAACCCCTGAGTGATGAATCTGTCAAAATAGTTAAAAACTGTGCCCCCTCGGGTTTTCAGAGTCACACGAGGAGGAAAAGGTACAAATCCCTTTGCAGCTCGTGCAGTCTCTGCTATCAACATCCACATCCAGGAATGGAAATGTTTRGCATTCCAGAGRGGGAAAATTGCAGCRCAAGGTGGGGTTTCACAGCCTCCCRCTGGTGCTTGGTACAGCTGGGAAGGTAATATTTGGTTTTTGGTAGTTTTTTTTTAATATCAGGATGATGTGAAAATGGAGCATTTCACATTAAAGGCCCAAATCATCACCAAGGTATGAAGTGAATTCATCCACATGAAGAGAACATCAGCTGAGGCTGATATAATTTTTATTTTGGGCACAACATTTATCCATTTTTTTATACCTGGACGGGCTTTCTAGCCCAGAGGGAGAATTCTCTTCTTTCCCCAAGCCAATCCACAAGTCCTTGGCCGCATTATGGCTGTAAAAAAGAGAAAAATCTAAGTATCATTAAAAAAAAAACCCAGAAAAACGATGGGGTTTTTCTGGGAGAGTGGGAAAAAATACCCTGTTGGGGGAAGAGATCCACAGGATTGAGATGAGTCATGGAAGGTTTGGATGGGTGGGAGGATGGAGCTGTGGCCTCATAGAGATCCCAACAATTGCTCATTTTTTGGGAGACAGAGGTGCCGTTCCCTCCTGCTGGGCTGGGCAGGAGAGTGCTGTTAATAACCCAACTCCTGAGCCCTTGGCCCTGCCAAACTCGAGCTGTGATGACCAAAAGCAAATCAGGTGACAACCGCCAGCGTGCCCTCCCTGCCTGGGGACATTGTGCCCCGAGCCCGAGCCCTCCCTGGGGAGCCGAGGGAAGGATGAGGGAAGGAGGAGCACACCTGGAGCGCCGGGAAGGGATAACAAAAGGGATAACAAAAAGGGAATAACAAAAAGAGATAACAAAAAGGGCTTTTTTTTCCCCGGAGACTGTTTGGACCAGCTCTGTGTCAGCACCGCTGTCACCTCAGGGGTGACAGGGCCAGCCCCATGCTCCTGTCACCACCCAGGGCCCAGATCAGTTCAAGCCCTCCGTGTTCCTGCCGGCTTTGGGAGCAGTTTAAGCTCTTTAAGCAGCTGCAGTGCAGGTTTAGGATTAAGCCGGTCTTTTGAGCAGCCTAAGCAGTTCCAAATTCTCCCAAGGCTTAACCTTGGAGCCAGTTTCAGTGGCTGGAGGGGCTTTCAGTGGGGCTGGGCARGCAGAATCTTCACGGGGTTTGCCACAAATGGGGCTCTGTGGGCTCTGGGGAGCCCATGGGTCAGGGGATGGATGKTGGCACGGGGCACACGCCTCTCCCAGCCCCTCCTGCCCATCGCTATCCCACCCTGCTGGCTCTGTGCCCGCTGGAGAACGGTCTGCCTTCATCCTGCACCATCCCTGCAGCTGCTGCTTCAAACCACAGCCAAGGAACAGGGCAAAACCGGCTCCAGAAACCTTGGGTCATAATAATGCACCCAAAGGTGGGGAGGGAGGGAGGGAGGACCTCCCAATGCTGAGCCCAGGCAGGCTGGGACAGGGGACTTGGGAGCAGTCTGGAAGGGAGTGCCACCCTCTGAGAGATTGGGTGGGGGAGACCCTTAAGGCAGGAGCCCTCAGGATGCTGCAGGGCTGCCCTGGCAGGAGCAGGAGACTGAGGGAGGCTGGAGTTGCCTGAACTGTGCCTTGGGACCCTCTGCAGCCCCGAGGCCTTTGAGTCCCTGGGGGACACTGAAGGTTCAAGGTCTCACAATGGCTTTAAAAGGGCGTCAGATACTGACCCCAGTGGGACACTTACCCTCCTGGACAGCACCTCCCCCGTGCCAGGAGGGCTTGGGTCCAGCGGTGCCACCCGGGAAGGTCCCCACAGCTCAGCCTTGAGGTCTCATTTCCTTTCCTACAGCTCCAGAAAATGGCACTGGGGGAAAAGTGGCACTTGCAACTCCCAAAGCCCTGTGCTGCCAGGCAAAGCTCTAGGTGTGAGGAGATGAGGGCACTGCTGTAACCTGGGGACCTGTCCTTCCCTGCCGCTGGTGGCTGAGAGCATCACAGGGCTTTTTTTGGGATCAAACGCATTCCCAGATGCTGTAGGATGCTTCCCAAGAGTGCAGCTCCYACTTTGGGGTTTGTGATGTCGGGCTTGGTCCTGCCTGGCTCAGATGGGAGGGAAACAACCCCCAGGGAGCGTTTAGGATTCCTGATTCCTTATGGGATGGATGCATCCCATCCTCAGGGCAGGGCAGTCAGTGCCCAGAGCCCACCCTGCCCTGGCTGTGCTGTGCACCCCGTGCCCCACTGCTTGTTCCCCACCTGGCCCTGGCCCCAGGGAAAGGCAGAGCTTCCAGAACCTTCTGCCTCCCTGCCCTGTTGAATGCCAGCCTGGAGACATCACTCTCTGGAGTGCTCTGGTATGGAGAGGACMTCCTTCAGCCCTGGGGACAGCCCTGGGGACCATGACCTCTGCTGATGGCCGGGGTCTGCTGCAGTTTTTAATTCCTGGATTGATTAATTAATTTTAATTCCTGGATTTTAATTCCTGGATTAATGGATTTGCAGCCCCTGCTGGACCTTCCCAATGGGCTGCACCAGGGCAAAGCTGGATTGGTGCCTCTGGTAACGCTGTGCACACAAAAATCATGGAGTCATAAGGCTGGGAGAGCCTTCCAAGGCCATCCAGTCCAAGCTGTGCCCAATCCTCACTGTGTCCCCAGCCCAGAGCACTCAGTGTCACCTCCAGCCCTTCCTTGGACACCTCCAGGGATGGGCACTCCAAACCTCCCTGGGCAGCCCCTGCCAAGGCCTGACCACCCTTTCCATGGGGAAATTCCTGCTGATGTCCCCCCTGCCCMTCCCCAGCCCAGCCTGAGGCTGTGTCCTGTCGCTTGGATATCTCAGAGCAGCACAAGGAGCAGCAGGATCCATAAAATTCCATTTTCATTGGGCTGAGGCTGCTTTTGGAGGCTGAAGACAGGAGAATTCCTCCCTGGTTGGGTTCCTCCTCTCCTAAAATCCCASATGAGACCTTCAGACTGAGACTCAAATTCACCCCTCGGTGAGGGGGTGTTCCCAGCTGGGTGAGGTTCATCAGAGCCCTCATTCCAGAATTCCCACCCCTTGGAGCATCTCTCCAGTAGAGRGGATCCAAGCAGGGAAAGAGGCAGGGAATATTTGGGTTTGTGGGTGGAGAGGGCTCCACAAAGTCAGAAGGGCTGCAAACCCCACACATAGCTCTTTGGGGTGCGGGATTTGGGACAAACCCCACAGACAGCTATTTGGGATGTGGGATTTGGGACAAATCCTACACACAGCTATTTGGGATTGGAATTCAGGACAAACCCCCCACACAGCTATTTGGGATTGGAATTCAGGACAAACCCCCCACACAGCTCTTTGGGATGCAGGATTTGGGACACACGGCCTCCGAGGAGAAACCCCATGGACAAAGGGAACTGTCTGGATTTCTGGGTGGTTTTCCCTTCATTTTCACACTCTGCAAAGGGTTTTTCCCCACACAGAAGGCCCCAAATCCCCATTTTTCCGAAGGCACTGAAAGCATTTGTTAACTCTGCAATCTGTGTCCTTCCCACCTGAAGAGAAGCAGCAGAGCAGAGCAGCTGYGAACCAAAATTGCTTCGGAAGCATTCCCAGAGCCCCCCTTTTATTAGATGGGAACACAAAACCTGGGCCTTGCAAATCTGCACCTGGCAGGTGAGGCCACAGGGCCCCTCTGACCGATGCCACATCATGTTTTTCCAACCCATYTCCTTCTCCCAAAATGGAATTTCAGCACAGAGCTCTCAGCCCAGCTGYGCCATCCCAGAGCCCTGGGAGAGGGAGCTGACTCAGGTCCAGATTGATCAGAGCTGGGTTGCAATTAATTTGGCYGGGAGGGGCAGAAGGACCTGCGAGTCCCTTTTAGATTTTGATTTTTAATGCTGGGGCTGTGCTCTTGATGTCATCATTCCAACCGCTACGCTTGAATGTGCCTGTGATATTAAAAAAAAAAAAATCTTTGTGATCCAAATAATAGGTTGCATTTCAGGTAAAAGAGGGGCTTAATAACCATAATTTTCCCTTCACTCTGCTCATTTGGGCAGCTGAAAGGAGCAGCTTTTGCGCCGGGAACATTGGGAGCCCCGGCTCGCTCAGAATTTTTGCAAACCAAATTTCTCATCTGGGTGCCTCGCTATGGATGGAATTTGGCTCCTGGGATTTTAATTCCTTAATTTCAACAGAGGTAACTGCACCTGAGGGGTTTTTAGGGCAGGGGAGTGCTGTCCRTTCTCCACGTGATTTGTGGGGTCTCTCACCAGGATCCGGACAATTTTCACCTCTGGAATCTCCCCGGGAGGGGCACGAGGTGTCTCTGACACCTCCTTAACAAAGAGGTTTTATTTGTGTTTAAATCCTTTACCTGTTCTGTTCTGCTCACACCAATTTAAACCCAGACCTGAAGAAAGACACGGARGAACACAAGATTTGTTGGGGATTTTCACCCCCATCCACCGCGGGCAGAGAAAGCTCGTTAGCTGCTCCCTAACGAGCCTCCCGGCAAGGCCAGGGAACCTGAGACTACAAAGATGCCAAAATAGAGCAGAATGAAACATTCCTGTTTTTAAAGAGGRAAAATTGGGAAGGGCTCAAGAGAACAGATGCAGAAGTGTGCTCAGCCCTACAAAACTTCCTCCTGTTTTCTCGTTTTCCTGCTGCTCCCCAGGAACTCCACAGGCTGGCTCCTCTCTCACCCAGCAGAGTGGAGCTGAAATTGGGGGACAGGGAAAAGGGGAAAAGGGAATGGTGTGGCTGCCTGGGATACCTCAACCCTGTTTTGGGTCATTTTTGAGATGTAACTGCCAGAGATGAGGGACTCGTGTGCTCAGCCCTACAAAACTTCCCCCTGTTTTCCCATTTTCCAGCTGCTCCCCAGGAGCTGCCACGGGTCCAGCTCCTGTCTCACCAGGCAGGTGTGGAGCTGGAGCTGCGGGACAGGGATAAGGGGAAAATGGGATGGTGTGGCTGCCTGGGATGCTTCTAGTTTTGTGTCATTTTTGGGATGTAACTGCAGGACATCAGGGACAGGGAGGTGCTCCAAAGGTGGCTGTTCCTGTGCTCCCWCTGGGTTGGGGACATGGATTGGGTTCAGTGGGGTCCCGGCTCAGCCCCAAGCATTCTGGTGGGAATTTTTCCCAGGTGCCTGAGTTTTTCCATAGATTTCTCACCTTTCTGCACAGAGGAGCCTTTAGGGACAGTCTGGAGCTTGAGGCTCCTGTGGGAGGTTCCAGCTCCAGCAGAAATGTGGAATTTTCCAGCCTCTGCTGGCCCTTTCTCCTCAGCTGTGCTGCCCATATCACTCTGCTCTGCACCCTTTTGACTCCTCCATCCCCTATTTCTCATCCCTCTTTCCCATCTCTGATCCCAACCAGCACCATGGATCCAGTGCTGGATCCCTGGGATGAGTTTCCCTGCCTGGGAAGGTTCAGCTCTGCAGTTGTGAAGGCAGAAATGCACCCGGGCAGGTGTGGAAATGCAGAAATAGACCCAGGAACACAAATAAATCCAGAATTTGCGCCTCTCTGGGGGACAGCAGCACCCCGTGCCTGCCTCTGAAGCAGAGGCACAGACCAGCTCCCCCATCCTCTTCCTCAAAGAAGATTTTTGCAAAGTGCTGCCATATTTTCCAGGTAGAAGCCCCATTTTGCCCCAGTTTTTGCTGCTCCTCCTGGCAGCTGTACCTAACTCTGGCAGCTCTGAGCTCTTCCTGCTTCCAAGGACCTTTGTCCCCAGAGCTTTTCCCTCTCTCCCTCCTCCTCCTTCCAGCTGTCCCCTTGTCACAGTGACCCTGTGCTGGACAAGGAGAGGACGTGGAGTCTTTCAGTGATGCCCGAGCCACTGAGAGCAGCTCAGCCTCACCCTGAGCAGAGAGGGACCATTCCAGCCCCTGGGGCTCCCTCACCCTGCAGGATCATCCCCATTCCCAGTCCTCCCTGACCCTACAGGACCATTCCAGCCCCTGGGGCTCCCTCACCCTGCAGGATCATCACCATTCCTGGTGCTCCCTGAGCCTACAGGACCATTCCAACCCCTGGGGCTCCCTGACCCCACAGGATCATCCCCATTCCCAGTCCTCCCTGACCCTACAGGACCATTCTGCTCCCTGACCCTGCCCAACCCCAATTCCAACCCCATTCCCAACCCCAATCCACAGCCTCCCTTCACCCAGCAGTGCCCTGAGCACAGGCAGGGCCCAGAACTGGGAAAGGATGGTTTAACCCTTCTTTTGCTGGTTTTGTGCTGCCAATGCCATGGGCAGAGCTGGAGGTTTTGGGGTGAAAGGGGCTGTGTGGCTCCTCCCTGCCCTGTGGTGGGAACCTGGCTGTGCCAGAGCGGTGACACAGATGTGGCAGAGGGACACGGGGGAGGAGAAGGGTTTGGAGAGGAGGGAGAGCCTGGAGGGGGGGTGAGAATGAACAGCAGCTCTGGTTCCCCCACATCTCTGCTCTCCTCAGCCCTATGGGAATCCCAAGGACAGGGAAGTGCATCCAGTGGGGGGATGATTTATGGCCAGGGTGTTGTCCTTGGGTTGCAGGTGCTGCTCCCAGCCCCAGGATCTCCTGCCCAGGGGAGCAGCAGC
>NW_026623603.1:679799-682017 GCF_030028575.1 Malurus melanocephalus
CACCTCCAGGCTGCCCCAAACCTGGCACTGCAGAGCAGGATGGGCTCAGGAGGGGCATTTTAATCTTTCCAGAGATGACATGGAGATATTATCTGACAACATTAAAAACAAACCACCCTTCTCTCATGCAAGCTCTGYATGAAGAGAGTTTCTGAACCCATTTCCTAATTGCTCGCTGTCATTAAGAAGGATCAGAGTGAGCCTGGACCATTTGGAAATGTATCTTGAGCTGGAGCCTGTGAGCTTTGTCTCCTAACAGACATTTCAGAGGTGGCTGATTAATATGAAAGCGCTGCTCCCTTCAAATACCAACATGAACCTGAACTTTGCCTTCAGTAAGCTGGGGCCTGTGTTTGAAAAAGTCAGGCATTAAATAAAACCCAGCCATTCCCCGCTGGAATCTTTGCCTTTGGCTCCTTTTCATTCCTGGCCCTCAGGGAATGACCTGGGCCTGTTTTACTGCCCAGGGATGCACAAAGGGAAGWCCTGGGAAGCTGAATTCCCAATTCCTGAGGCAAACAGTGGGATAAGAACACACAGGAATGGTTTAACAGAACTGCTCCATCAACAGCCAAGTGTGGATCCAAAAAAAACCCTGCAAAAAATACTAATAAAAAAAATAATAAATAATAAATAAATAAATAATTATAAATTAAAAAAAATCCATTTTAATAGAAATGACTCCAGCAAAGAGTTTGCTGAGCTGTCTGCAAGGGAAAGCTTCCTTTCTGTGACCCAAAGTGCCTGGATTATTCCYTTTTCCTGCCTCATCCTGGGATCCTCCCTGGGTGCTGCCGATTCCGTRGTGGTGGTGGGATATTTTTCTCTGTTTTTAATGAAACAAAACTGAAGCTGAATGTGTCTGCATGGAAAAGAGCTGCTTTTAACTGGCTCTAGGTTGCTCAGTTTGTTGGGAGAACAAACTCCAGAGCCTTCCTCTCTGATGTGAGCCAAGGAAAAGGGCAAATGCAGCAGGGAACTGGGGGGAAATGTGGGAAATGGGGAGTTGAAACGAGCTTGGACCAGTTGAAGCAAATTATTGAGGGGGATAAAAGGAATCACTGTGTGAGAATGAATCCTGCCGGGTTGGATCCAGGCGTTGGTGATGTGGTGTGGGCAGAGGAGCCTGGGGGAGTTCCTGCAGGATTTGGGGATGGCAGCAGAACCCCAGGGCTGAGACAGCTTGGCATTGGCAGCACTTCCCAGGAAAACAGGGATTTCGATTCCAGAATCAATCCTGCAGGGAATAAATCCTGCTCCTCGATTCCTGAGGAGTCTTGGCTCAGGGGGAAGGACTGGGTGGGTCCTGCAGCTCCTCAGGGGCCTTTTAGGAGATGAAATTGGCTGCCAAAATGGCCATCAGTCCAATTTGGGAAGGAACTGGAGGGCTCTGGGGAGGATCAGTGGGGAAAGAAGAGATTTGGTTCCACTTCCTTGGATGCTTCCACAGCAAAGCCAGGAATACACCTGGAGAAGGAACCTGGAGGTGGAACCTGGAGATGGAACCTGGAGAAAGAACCTGGAGAAGGAACTTGGAGAAAGAACCTGGAGAAGGAATCTGGAGAAGAAACCTGGAGATGGAAACTGGAGAAGGAACCTTGAGATGGAACCTGGAGAAGGAATATCCTGCTCAGGTGGGAGGACAGGGTCATCCCCAGCTGATCCAGGGTGACTGATCCATGTCCTTGCTCCAAATTCCCTCCAATTCTGCACAAGGAATGCTGAGAAGGTACTGAGATGTTTCCTCAAGCACAAGGAAGTTGGGTAAAGCTTTTCTCCCACCAGAGACCCAGGGAGGGCAGCCACAGACAGGAACAGCCCAGTGGCACCTTGCAGAGGCCAGGCTTTGTCCCTCAGAATCCTGGAATTCCCCAATCCCAGATCTCCTGAGCTCGGAGAGCACCTCTGGGAATCTCCCRATCCAGCCCTGCYCAGGCAGAGTCACCCAGAGCAGTTTCCCACATCCAGGTGGGATTTGGGCACCTCCAYGGATGGGAACATCAACTTATCGTGGACAGCTGGGAATTCTGAGTGTTTAACGCCCTTCCCAATAAAATCTTCTGACATCAGACAGTATTCCTGTGTTTCCGTGTGTGTCTGTTTTGTCTTGGCTTGTCACTGGGACCGCTGGGACCACTGGGAACACAAGGCTCCCTCCAGCCCATTTCTCCAGCCTGTGGATGTCCCTCTGAGGGACAATTTGCCCATAAGGTCTGTC
>NW_026623603.1:683317-685080 GCF_030028575.1 Malurus melanocephalus
GCAGAAAATGGCATTTCAACGGCATTTCATGTAATAAAGAATTTCCATGGGAATACATTGATTTCAAGGAAATTTAATTTGGGGGAAAGAAAGGGAAAAAAAAAGGGAGAGAGAAGACATTTTGTGAGCTGTGAGAGCTCGAGCAGCTCCCTTGCAGTAACTGCATCATTTGTTACTCCACGATTGACTTTATTTCCCAGCTCATTCACCACCCTGCAGTTACAGAATTTGATGGAAGTGCTTAGTTCAGATCCAGCCCCGACATTTGGCAGCTCATGCCAGATTGGAGGGAACTTGCAGCAGAGCCAGGTGTTGCTGGTGGAATTCCTCTGAGATGGAAAACACTGCTGGGAGTGACACTTCCCTCGAGTTGAGCTGTGATGGGGCAAATTGAGGCCTCCAAAATTCCCCAGCCTTTTTCCAAATGCAGAATCCCAGAATTAACCAGGYTGGAAAASAGSTTTGAGATCACAAGTCCAACCTATGACCCTACATCTTCCTCTCAACCAAACCCTGGCACTGAGTRCCACAGCCAGGCTGTCCTGAAACACCTCCAGGGATCGAGATTCCTTCCTTCCTTCCTGAATCCCTGAATACCTGAATTCCTTCCTTAATTCCTTCCTGAATCCCTGAATCCCTGAATCCCTGAATCCCTGAATTCCTTCCTTCCTGAATCCCTGAATTTCTGAATTCCTTCCTGAATTCCTGAATTCCTGAATTCCTGAATTCCTTCCTGAATTCCTTTCTGAATTCCTGAATTCCTGAATTCTTTCACTTCCAACCTGACTTCCTCTTCCACCTCCTGGCACAAGAAGAGTTGGGAAACCACCCATCATCCTCCTGGATGCTCCCACCAGATTTTAGGGAGACACAAATAAGCCCCAACCAACCAGAGGTGTCCATAAACACCGCTCAGGTCTGTGGGATTCCAAATCCCATCCCAAAAAAAACAAAAGCTCCAGATTTTAAACCTCAGCCARCGTATCTTGGCCATCAGGATTAGGATAAGGGGATTACAGCCCCTGCTTGGGACTCTGAACTTTAAAGGCTCATGGCGCTCATGTTTTCAGATGTATCCCGCAGTAATTAAGCAAAGCAATTTTAAAAGACAGGAATTTGGGTGGCCTGAGGAGCTCCTGAGGGGGCTTCCTTGCTAGAAAATCCCAGCCACCATCCCTGATTTGCTGCTCCAGCCTGGTGCCTCCTCRTGCTGTCTCTTTCTGCAGCTCTGGGCTGGGAGGTGAGGAGGGGGCTGGAATTCCTGCAGGGATGGGCAGGTGGGCAATGCTGGAGCCCCTCTGGCCACTCCAAACCTGCCAGAGGAAGCCATTGGCCATGGCAACCTTCTCCAATCACGTTTTGGGATCTCCTGGGATTGGGAGGAGCTCTCCATCACTTCCTGGAGCAGGAAGGTGGCAATGTCAGGAGCTCGGGGACCTGCWGCCCAACAATGCTCTTGGAGCCTCGCCAGGGTACTGACATTCAGGATTCATCCCTAGGCTGGGAAAACAGCTTTTCTGGATAATTCCTGCTGTCCAGCCTGGCCCCAGCACTGCCCTGCTGGGCTCCCTGTGCCTCGCTGGGCCACCCATTTCCCCAGGAATGGGAATGTTCGGGCTTCACCACGTGAGCCGAGCCCTGGAAATTGCTTGTGGAGTATTGATCGTGTCCAGGCTGCAGGGAGAAGGGATTTTCAGTCATTAGCTGGGAGATGGCAGGGCACTGGGATTGATCCCAAACCAGTACTGAAACAGGAATTATTC
>NW_026623603.1:685655-687046 GCF_030028575.1 Malurus melanocephalus
AATGCAAGGAGCTGTGTGCAATTTCCAGCAGCTGGAAGCTCCCTGCTCAGCTCCCAGGATGGTTGGATTCCGATCAATCTGAGGAGCCCGCACTCAGCCTGGCACATCTTCATTTCATGCCTCCCAAAATATTTTGGGGCTGTCCCTGTGCCCCTTGTTCCCAAAGAGGCAGAGGAGTGGCTCAGCGTTCCAGGAGGGAACATTCCTGGCTCCTGTTGGTGTTTTCAGCCAGGCATTTCCACCTCAGCCTGGCCATTCTGCTTTTTTTAGGAGCTGCTTTGGATTCCCACCAGCAGCCTGCTCCAGTATTGACCGGTGGCTGGCATTTCATCCCAGAGGTCATGAAGAAACCCTGGGATGCAGAGCTGCTCTTCAGGAGAGACCCAAATCTGCCACTAGCAGACAATTTCTGATTCCAGTAGCTCTTCCTTAGAATCTGAATGAGAGAGTTTGGGCAGAGCCAGTTTTCCATCATTCCCAAGCCTGTATCCCATGGAATCCTGCAGGATTTTGGGATCCCTTCACAGCTCCAATCCTGCTCTGTGCCCCCTGAAAGAGCACGGGGCCATCAGCAGAGATCCTGCAGGATCCAGGGCAACCTTGTCCCGGCAGATCCCAGCATTCCTGGGGTTTCTGAGCCCTCCGAAGCTCCTCCAGTCCCGGGATTTCACTGCTCCCACCCCTCACTTTGCACTACTCCGAATTTCTCCTGCAACATCCACATCACCATCCCTCGGGAGCAGCTCAGGGTGGCTGCTCCACCTAAATGTGCCTTTTCCAAAAGCTTCCCGGGCTGTTTTGGGAAGGTGGTTCCTGTTTCCCTGCGGATTTGCTGCCCACACCGCGGGACAGGAGCGTTCCCAACCCCTGCCATTCCCGAGCCTCTGTGCAGCACCCAAACCCCCTTCCTGARGGATTCCAGCTCCCTGCCAGCCAGAGATTCCCTGGAGAGATGGAAGGATGGGAGGAAGGCTGGGATCGCCTCTCCCTCACCCAGCCACGCTGCCAGGGCAGCCTTCAGTGAAATATCAATAACTGCTGGCCATCAGAAAAATAAATCCAGGCCAAAAGTGCCAATTCCTGGGCTGCCCGTGCCCCCCTCCCAGCTCCCCCACAGCCCCACGATCGATCTCTGTTTAATTAAAGCCTGGCAATGACTCTCACGTGGGGGCGATTCTGCTGACTCGGCCACTCGGGGATTTTTATGCATCTCTTTCTGCTTTGCTTTTCCATTAACTGATTTTTCCCTTTTGTAATAAGGGCTTGTCAGGGTAATTTATCCAGCGGCGCAGCAAGCACGGCCAGCCCGGGGAGCCGTTCGCAGCTTGCCGGGGATAAACACAATTACACATTTTTAAATGTCAGCCTTCGGGAGAAGGAGTGGGAAAGGT
>NW_026623603.1:688516-690660 GCF_030028575.1 Malurus melanocephalus
GACCAAACTGATGAGCAGCAGCTCAGGCTCTGTAAAAGMCACTATTTGCAGAGGGTGGTGTTTTGGGGGATGTCATTTTAGTGGATTTTGGCTGGGATTAATCTCCTGCCCTGAGCCTGGAGCAGTTTGTTCCTGCAGTTCCTGACATTCCCAGAAAATCTGAGCAGTTTGTTCCTGCAGTTCCTGACATTCCCAGAAAATCTGAGCAGTTTGTTCCTGCAGTTCCTGACATTCCCAGAAAATCTGAGCAGTTTGCTCCTGCAGTTCCTGACATTCCCATAAAATCTGAGCTCTCTGAAGCTCCTCCAGCTCTGGCCTGGAGATCCCACACCTCAAACTGTGCTGCTCAACGTTTCTCCCTGAACATCCACATCACCATCCCCCGGGAATGGCTCGGGATGGCAGCCCCTCATGGCTCCTCCATCCAAATGTGCCTTTTCCCRAAGCATCCCGGGTTTTTCCAAGTGCCAAGGCGATCCCTATTTGTCTTTTTCTGTGATTTCCCACCTTCCTTGGGTGGGAAAGAGGATGGATTAGTGGGGTCTCCTCAGCTGGCACTTTGCTGGCAGATGGAATGGGGGGTGAGGAGGGAAAATTATGGGCTTGGAAATCTTTGCAGGGGTGGGACAGAAACTGGAGTTTCTTGTTGAAGGTCCTGCCCCCCCACCATGGCAGCTGGGACGGTTTAGGAGAAAAGAAGTGCAGCTCGTGTGCTCAGAGGGCTCCAGGAAGATGAGATTTGGGAATACAGGGAGTTTTCCCACTGGATTGGGAGGATGCTGGAGTAAAATGAGGTGAGGGATGGAGAGGGAGCATCTCTTGGTGCAGGGAGAGGGAAGGAGTGAGGGCACAGTAGGCTGGGGACTCCCTGCAGCTCTTGGATGGTGCTGGAAGTGGGAAGGCACCAAAACAACCCCAGCCACCCCYGGAGGATGGATCTGGGGTGGTCAGGGGAGTGAGGAGCATTCCAGGGGACTGGATGGGTACTTGGTGCMTAAATCTGGCTCATCTAAAACAAAATTCAGATAATCCAGAGCAGTTCTGTTCATTGCAGGGCCTTCAGGGCCATTCAGGACAGTCCCAGCCCAGCAGGGGCTGCACCCACAATGGACAATGGCTCATGGGTTTTTCACCCTTTCTCAGTTTTGTCCATTTGCACATCGGGGTTGAATCCTCCAATTGCAGCTGCAGCCAATGCAGTCATTCACTCCAAGTTGGCTCCCCCAATTCTCTGTTGTTTCCATCTCTTGGGGCCTGGGACAGCGAGGTGTCCTTGGGTTTGGGGCTGCAGAGGAATTGTTTTGTCTGAAATGGGAGAGCAGGAGCTCAGCACTGTCTGTGGAGTCTGGAGTGATCCACTGAAGAATCACAGGGTTACAGAGACATGGAAACAGAGARGCTGAAATCCTGAGGCATCACACTGGCTGGGGCCAGCGGTGGTAACTGGTGTAACTGAAACTGTGGGGGTTGGGAATCACCAGGAGGGGCTCAGGAGGCATTCCTGAGCTCGGATCCCATGGGCTGGAAGTGCAGAGGGTGAGCAGGGGGTGTGAGGATAGGGAGAAGCACAGGAAGAGAGATCCGGGGCTGGGAAAGCAGGAGCAGCCTCACAGAGGGAGCGGATCCTGGCAGAGGGATGGAAATGCTGTCTGGGAGTGGGAAAAGTGGCCTGGGAGATGGAGAACAGGGCAAATCAGGAGGTGAGGAGGCTTCTTGGTCTTTCCAGAAGCTGTGGAGCTCCTTGAAATGAATCGTGTCGAACCCTTTGACAGGAATTCTGTGGAACCTTTGGGCAGGAATTCTGTGGAACATTTTGTCAGGAATGCTGGTGGATGTCAGCAGGGATGAGTCCAGAGCTCTGTGAGCTGGAAGGGCACTGCTGGGCTGGGCTGTGCCCATCCTGGGATCACCAGGTCTGGKTCCCTGCCCTGGCTGGGGAAAAGGGAATGCCAGGATTTCCTGGCATCCTGCTGCACCATCCTGGAATGTGAATTTGGGTTGCATTTTCCAGAGCGGTGTTCCTTCATTAAGGCCATGCTAATGAGCTGCTCCGAGCCTGCTTGGCTTCCAAGGCTTTCAAAGGGAGAGGCCCAGGCAGGAATCAGCACAAGAATGTGCAGAGCATCCCCCAGAGCTGCCTGCAA
>NW_026623603.1:691600-693500 GCF_030028575.1 Malurus melanocephalus
GTGGAATGGGATGAGCTTTAATGTCCCTCCCTCCCCAACCCATTCCATGATTGGAGAGCAGCACAAGATGTTTCGAGCAGAGCAGGGAAGTGCTCTAAGAAGAGCAGCTGGGACAGCAGCTCTGAGAATAAACTGATTTAACTGTCACTGAGAGTTAAAAAAAAGAAATGATTTCTCATTCAGAGCTGCCTGAACAGCCAGCCCTGYCCTCCTGGATGCCTCTCCAGGTACAAGCACCTCTCGAGCTGGATGCTTTTCCCTGAGTCTGCTGTTCAGCCTGCAGGAAAAACTCCCCCACCATTAAGTTTAGGGCCCTGCTGGCGAAGAAGAAAGCGCTGTGGGATCACAGCAGAGAGCAGAGTGCCTTTAATGAACAAACAAAGCGGCAACTGCGAGCAGAGACAACAAAATGCTGGTCCCAGCCAGCCCAGGCTCTCTGACAAAGGGAAGGAAGCACGGAGGGTGTTTGCAGAGCTAATGCTGGGATGAAAGGGAGGAAATGGAACCRGAGCTTTTTATGGCACTGCTGGAGGAAAAAGACAAGGGAAGGAGGCTGGCAGAAGGAAAGTTTGAAACAGAAACAGCTGAAATGAAGCCCTCAGAGCTGGGCAGAGCGGGAATGGGGCTTCAGGGATGGCTGGGGCTGGGCTAGAGAGCTCTGGGAGCATGGAAGGGTCATGGAAGGGGGCACAGCCCCTCGTTCTCCCCACCAGACTCAACTCCAGCTGCCAGAAATGGAGCCCCAGCAAAGGGAAAGGCTCTGAGAAGCAGAAACCAGTGGAGCTGTCCAGGGAAGGATGGAAACCCTGTGCCACTGAGGCAGGCTGGGAATACAGGGATGTCCTGGGRCAGGGAAGGAAACAGCCCCCAAACACAGGGATTGTTTGTGGGAGGAGGAATGGGAAGGGCCCTGTCCCCTCAGCGGGTGGAGGGGCCTGAAAACCTCAGGATGCTGTCCCTGCCTTCCTGTCTGGGCTTCCCATCACCCTGTGGGGTGATGGCAGCTGCTTTCCCTCCATCCAGCTGCTTTATCCTTCTTCTTTACCAGAGCCCTGGCAAAAGTCATGGCAAAATGGCACTGGCTTGAGGTGACAGTGAGCAAAACCAGTCTGGAATCTTCTTTAAACCTATGGAGTTCAGTCTGGAATATTCTTTAAGCCTATGGAGTTCAGTCTGGAATCTTCTTTAAACCTATGGAGTTCAGTCTGGAATCTCCTTTAAACTGAAGGAGTTCAGTCTGGAATCCTTTAAACTGGAGGAATTCAATCTGGAATCTCCTTTTAACCTTGGAGTAATCACTGATCACTCCAAGGAAGATTTCCCCCCTGTATCTCCTCTGTATCTTTCCAACACATTGAACTTCCTGCTCTTTAACGCCTTCAATCCCAAGGAAACCCTGATCACATCCCGTTTTTGGGACTTCCCCTGTCCCAGCTCTGTTTAGGAGGTGCCTGTTGATCTGTGACTGATGTGACTCCRGGATCATGAGCAGCAATTTCAGGCTGAGGGAAGGAATCGATAATTGGGATCACACCAAAATCCATCCTGAATCCAACAGGGAATCTCTGGCCTCTCAGAGCCTCTGAGATTTGGCTGCTTCTCCCCAGCAGGAAAAGCAGGGATATTCCCTTTTTCCTAAAACTCATTCAGACCCCAGCTCAGACCTCTCTGCCCCAAGCAAGAAACACCTCTGACCTGCCCAGGAAAGGTCTCTGTGTGCCCAAATGTGCTGCACTCATGAGGAAAGGCCCAGGAATGGGGAAAGCCAGGAAGGATAATCCCTCTGGCTCTTTGATCAAAATGTTCCACGCCCACAAGCCCAGAGGCCTCAGGATGCCCTCCCAGAGCTGCTCCTGCCAGGATGATTGCGTTCCTTGGGAAGCAGCAGTGGCCTGGCTGC
>NW_026623603.1:694870-697922 GCF_030028575.1 Malurus melanocephalus
CTGCTTCTGGCTTCCCTCAGCTCTGGGGTGTTCTGTATTCCTACAAAGGCTTGGCCAGTGACTGGAACATTGCCACTGGATCCGGCAGGATTTGGAGCCTCATCAGCTCTCCCTGACTGTTCCTTGAATGGTTTTTTTCCCCTTTATCATCACCAGGGTCTCAAGGTCTGCTGGAAGCCCACAGATGTTTGCTGGAATGGACTCCAGCTCCTGCTCCTACACCCATTTTCTGGCATTTCCTTGGGAGTGAGCACAAACACAGAGGACCCTCCTTCACTCATCCTGCTGGATGGTGTCATTTCAATAACATTTTCAATAAATAATCTTTTCCAGGTTTATTTTGGGCTCTGATCCCATCCTCCAAGACGTTTGCAGCTCCTTCCGTGCCGAAACTGCCCCTTTAACAAACATCCTGCACAGGGCAGCAGCCAGGTCCCTAATGAATGATGGAACAACATTGGACAGATGTGCTTTGGAAAAGCTTTCTCAATTCCTTTCCCTTTGACAAAGAGTCACTCTGAAAAACCCGAGTTTTCAGCAACTTTTGCACTCATCTTGGGTGAAATTCTCCCCAAATGTTTTCCCTGTCTGTGGATTTCCATGCTTGAGTTTGCTGCAAGCTGGCCCCAGCCCCCCTTAAAATTGGAGTGCGAGGTCCCAGCTGCCAGCACCACTCACCCCGCTGCCTGTAACAGCTGTGATAATCAGGAAAAATGAGATTCAAAGCCTTCAAGATGGAAAAAGTCCGTAGTTGACTCTTTTTTTTTTCAGAGTGGCATCTGCATCAGTCTCTGAAAAATGAGTCTAACTTTGAAAGGAGAATTCCTACAAAACACCTCATTTTATTTGACCAAGAAATCCCAAGAGRCCTCTCCTAAGAAGCCTTCAAATATCAGTGCTGGGCATTTAGTGGTAGCACATCCTCTCTCTCTGCSGCTGAAGTAATTTTCTTTTCTCCAAATTTCATCTTAATGGTGGTTTATAGCATATGCTCACCATGTTATTCATTAGCTCGGGGTAAATAAACCTAAAAATGAGGCGAAAACCTCCAATAAATATGAACAGCCAAAGAGTGGCTCAAGAAAAATTCGAGCAGGAGCGAAGTGGGAGGGATTTTTCCCCCTGCTTTGGCCATTAACGTGTTGTTTGGGAATCACTCAGCCATCCCTGTTTACTTTTCCTGACAGGAATTATGTGATTACAGCACATTACGATCCCAATTTCTGGCRGAAAGGCTGGCTGGAGGACACTTAGGTGAGGATTAGGAGGGGAAATGGGCTGTGTGTGCAGAGCTGGGATGATGGGTGAGCAGGAGGGGCCTCACGGGTGCCCCACTACAGAAAACAACTGAAATGTAGATGAAAACCTCCAAAATTTAGATTAAAACCTCTGAAATGTAGAGGAAAACTGCTGAAATGTAGTGGAAAACCTCCAAAATTTAGAGGAAAATCTCCCAAATTTAGAGGAAAACCTCAGAAATTTTGATGAGAGCCTCTGAAATTTAGAGGAAAACCTCTGTAATTTAGAGAAAAATGTCCCAAACTTAGAGGTAAACCTCTGAAATGTAGAAAAACCCCTCTGAAATGTCGAAGAAAACCTCTGAAATGTAGAGGAAAGCCTCTGGAATTTAGAAGAAAACCTCTGTAATTTAGAGAAAAATGTCCCAAACTTAGAGGAAAACCTCCCAAATTGAGAGGAGAACCTCTGTAATTTAGAGGGAAACTTTCAAAACTTAGAAGAAAATCTCTGAAATGTAGAGGAAAACCTCTGAAATTTAGAGGAAAACCTGAAATCTAGAAAACATCTGAAATTTAGAGGGAAACCTCTGAAATTTAGAGGAAAACCTCCCAAATTGAGAGGAGAACCTCCGAAATTTAGAAGAAAACCTCTGACATTTCCATTTGAACTGAAGGGTTGTGGAGATGCTGCTGAGGAATCCCTGGTGAAACCGAGTGCTTGGACCAGGTCAGGTCCTGGTTGGTGCAGCCAAGCCTTGGGAAGCTCCAGAGGGAATTCTCACTGCTCCTGTGAGGATCTCAGCACCCCTGAGGAGCAGTCTGTGCCTGCAGGGCTGCTCTGACCCCCCTGGGAAGGTCTCTGTGGTCCTGTTTGTCCTTCAGGAAGGTGAGGAGCATGCTTGGACCACCCTTGAGCCCACTGGTGGCCACACTGACCTGTCCCCCAGCCTTTCCCTGGGGAAATAAGGGATGTAGAAAACCATACAAACCCTATGGATTGGAATCCAGACCCCAAGCACCTTGGTGGCCTCTGTTGTCTCATTCCCGCTTTTCCCACCTCACTCTTGAACTCAGGGTCCCAAAATTGGTGGTGCCTGAGGTGTGGCCCCCCAGCAGTGGGAATRGGGATTCCTTGCAGTCTCCTGGTGCTGCTCCCCACAGAGCAGGGTAGGGTTGGAGTTATTCAGGATGAGGGTGCTGGGGGCTGGTTTGTCCCGACTTTGACTGGAATGGAGCCAGGGATGAGGACGATCCCCACTTTTTGCCAGGAGTTCCTGTTGGCCCCATCTCCAGATTCCTCCAGGTGCTCTAGGAATGGAGCTGTGTCTACCACCCTCTGTCACCCCGTGGTGCCCCCAGAGCTGCTGAGGTGATGGGGACACTCTGGAGTCTCCTGGCCCTGTTCCTTCCACTACAGGATGGAGTCTGAATTATTCAGGAAAACTTTGTGCTGGTTTGTCCTGTTCCAGCCTGGAATGGAGACAAGCATGAGGACAATCCCCACTTTTTGTTGGAGTTCTTGCTGGCCCCATCCTCAGATTCCCTTAAGATGGAGCTGTGTCCATCACCYTCTGTCACCCCGGGGTGGCCCCAGAACCGCTGGGGTGGCTCTGTGTGCTCCTGGTGCAGACATTGATGCCAACAGCCCCACACTGACCCCGATCCCGGCTGCCGAGCACAGCTGGAACCATCAGTTCCCCTCTCTGAGGCCACAGCCCGGCCGGTTTTCCAACCATCCAACAGAGCTTCCATCCAGCCTGAGCTTTCCCGGCTTCCAAATGGGAATGCTGAGGGAGATGGCAGTGAAATCTGGA
>NW_026623603.1:699460-702626 GCF_030028575.1 Malurus melanocephalus
GCCTCTGTTGTGCTGTGTAATCACCCCTCACTCGGTGCTGACAGCGCCGGCTGCTCAGGGGCACAGGAAAGCAATTAAAAATGGTGTTTAAAATCATTACAGGAGTCCAGCCCTGCACCCAGAGCTGCTGCGAGGCCCCGTGATGGAGCAGAGTGCTGGGGAGAGCAGAATTCAGCCGGGAACGTGGGGCCTTTCGGGGTTTATCCACTTGTTTGTGATTTGCAAATTCCCATCCATTATGGATGTGGCGGCCTCCTCCTCAGATGGACTCGTGCTGCCAGATTTATTATCAAGACTTATGGTGACAAACAAAGAAGAAAGCATTTAATTGACCCCAAATGACTGCTGCTGTTGGTGTCAAACGGATGAGAACAGAGCCGGTCAAGGCGAATCACAAATCTGCAGCTGCTCCAGGCATTTTCCTAAAGACCTGAGACAGCTGCGCAGTGCAATTTCTCTCACTAATGATTCCTAAATTAAGAAATTAACCCCCTTCCACCAGCATTTGGATGGTGCTGGAGTGGGAGACAGGAACAGAAATTGGAGCGGAGAGCGTGGCAATAGCAGCCGTGGWCACTGCCAAAAACACTGACAGTGTTTGAGCCTGCAGAAATAAAACCACTCCAGTGCCAGCTGGGGCTCCAGAAGGGAGGGGACAGTCCCCAAATGCTGGGGAGCCCCATGGGGGATTGGTGGGGGAGAGCTGGACCTTCCCCAGCCTGGCTTGAGCCCCAGTGTGGGCAGCAGGGGAGGGGAGGAAGGGATTCTGCCCCTGTGCTGAGGTGAGACCCCACCTGCAGAGCTGCCCCAGCCCTGGGGCCCAGCACAGGGAGGAGCTGCAGCTGCTGGAGCCAGGCCAGAGGAGGCACCAGGATGGGCAGAGGGATGGAGCAGCTCTGCTGGGAGGAAAGGCTGGGAGAGCTGGGATTGTTCACCTGGAGAGGAGAAGCTTTGGGGTGACTGAATTGTGACCTTGCAGGGCCTGAAGGAGCTGAAAGGAAACATGGAGAGACAAGACTTACAGGGGTGGAGTATCAGGACAGAGGGAATGGCTTCCCACTGCCAGAGGGCAGGGATGGATGGGATATTGGGAAGGAATTGTTCCCTGTGATCTGGTCCCTGTGAACTCTGTGATATCCCTGAGATCCCTGTGATCATCCCTATGATCCCCATGATCTCTGTGATCCCTGTAATCCTGTGGTCCCTGTGATCATCCCTGTGATCCCCATGATCCCTGTGATCCCTGTAATGATCCCTGTGATGTTCCCTGTGATCCTGTGATCCCTCTGATCCCTGTAATCGCTGCCAGCCACGTCCCAGCCTCACTGGAGGCTTTGATTCACCTTTGAACGTGAGTTCAGATCAGCGGGGTCAGCACGTGGCAACACAACAGGGAACTTCCGAGCTCTTGAAGAATGAGGGAATGCTGTAGGGCCTTGCTCTGTGTCCTCAGAGTGCCCCAAAACGCTGCTTTTTTTACCATTTCCCTGCTCTTTCTGAAGGCGTTGGGAAACGGGGGATGCCTGGAGATATTTTTTTTTAGCTTGTGCTGGATGTTCATCCCTCATCACCAAGAGCTGCCTGATGTGTTTATTTTGGGGTGTGTGATCTCCTAATAGATTGCTTTTACCCCTCTGAGGGCAAAGTCATGGATTTTCCTCAGAGTTCAGGCTCCTGTCTCCCATCCTCCCACCAGATCTTTGTTTCCATCATGTGCAAATTTGCATAATTCATCTCCTTCATGCCTTTCCTAAGAATTCTCACTTATTTGCCGGTTTTTACAGTTCTGTGGAGCTTGGAGAGATTTGGAAAGAGCAGAAGTTCCCCAAACACAAAACCTTTGATATTTCCAGCCACTGCCTCATTTCTATTTAGGTCAGCACCTGTTTGGGGTGGGGAGCTCAGGGCAGGGTGAGTTCCTTTCTGCCCATCCCACACAGCCCTTTGGATTCTCCTGGAGTCCAGCACATTCTCTGCTGTGTCAGATGTGCCCAAATGCCAAAATATATTAATTACCTCCCCAAAAAGCTGACACAGAGCTTTGATTTGCTCAATGCACGTAAATCCAGTTTGCTGGGAGCTCTTCTTTCCAGGTGCCCGGTGCTGAGATGAGGTTTTGGGATCTTTGGAGTCTTGGATCTCTCCTTCACAGGAGCTGTGAGATTGAACTCTGGCACTGAGTAGCTCACAGAAGCACCTTCCTGGAATCCCTATGGCACAGAAATCCTTGGGAATGCTGCAGGTGCTGAGGATTTTACTCTCCTATTTCCACAAGGAGCCTCTGACTGATCTCCTGTCCCTGCAAACCTTCCTCTGCTCCGTGGGTGTGTGTAAGGATGGGCTCAGGGTGATTYGTTCTCCAAAAGGGATCAGGAAAGAGGAGTTTTAGATGGGATTTTGGGATGAAATTCCTGCCTGGCACAGGGTGCCCAGAGAAGCTGTGGCTGCCCCTGGATCCCCAGGAATGTCCAAGGCCAGGCTGGATGGGACTCAGAGCACCCTGGGACAGTGGGAGGTGTCCCATGACAGGGGTGGAATGGGATGATCTTTAAGATATTTTCCACCCCAAACCAGTGTAGGATTCTGGGACAGTAAAAATCTTGGATGATGGGGCATTTCAGAGGTGCCTCTGCTGTGTACTCAGACCTTCTTTTTCTCCTGACCCACAACAGCCCATAAATGAGGATGTTTGGGGCTTTGCATCCTCGTGGCTTTTCCCGTCCAAGAGTTTGGGATGGATCTGAAATTCCCTTTRGAATCTGCTGCACTCAGCAGTCTCCAACACTTTCCCAGACTGGGAAACCTCCTTGCTCTGGTTCCCTGCTTTGTTTCTCCTGCCTCCTCTGCAGACTGTCCCGGCAGGAGATGGCCCTACAGAGATCCCAGGATTTTCTGAGCCTCCAAGGCCTGCCACAGGCACACCTGCATTACCCGGGCAGCAAATCCCTTGGGAACTTTTCCTTTTCCTGTTCCCTTTCTTTTCATTTCCTTTCCCGTTTTCCCTTTCCCATTTTTCCTTCCCCCTTTCCCCCTCTCCTCTTCCCTTTTCCTTTCCCCCTTTCCTCTCTCCCTTCCCCTTTTCCATTTCCCCTTTCTGGGGAAATGAATTTCCCCATTCCAGCCACTTTTCCATCATCTTTCAGGTTATGCACCACTATTTTTTCCC
>NW_026623603.1:703066-708712 GCF_030028575.1 Malurus melanocephalus
TCTCATTTTTCCCTTCCCATTTCTCCCCTAATCCTTTCCTCCCTTTCTTTTTCCCTTTTCCTTTTCCCCTTTCCCCTTTCCGGACTTGTGCCTAAATTTTCTCCATTCCAGCTCCTTTTTCATCACCTCTCAGGTTATGCACCGCTATTTTTGAGGCAGACTCTGGAACCAGAGGCTTTTCTCCATCACTCCCCCGTCTCCCAGGSTGCCGAGGTGAGCTGGCTTTGATTGACTGAAGCTTCTCCTGCCTTCAGTCAGYGCAGCCTGCCGTGCCTGCCTACATCTTCTCTTTTTTTATTATTATTATTCCGGCTAGGAATGATATGTTGTCTTTAAATCCTTGCTGACTGCTTAAAATTCTCCCACATCTTTGGAGTGTTTAATTATTCCCCTTCAGGAGCGGGTTTAAATTGACTGACTTCCTTTCAGGCTCTGATTTCACATGGAATGGCAGCGCTGCTGAAATTATTCCAGCCTCCCTCCCTCCCTCCCTGGGAAATGCGGCTGACCTGGGAAAAGCAGCGCTCCAAACGCACCCTTCCCTCCTCCAGCCGCTTTAATTCCCGGGCCCGGCGGATGGGGCAGGACTGCGCATGGGGCAGCACACGGAGCACAGGCGCGGATTTGGGGTGGCTCAAAGCGCGGGTGGGATTTCGGTGCCGGTTTTGCCTCCCTCTCCCTTTTCCGGGGGGATTGCTGATGTTCATTAGCTGCTAATTGGTGCTGGCGAGCTGCGACTTTCACCCCCCCCCAGCCTCGCGGCTCCTCGGAGCAGCAGCCGGCGCTTAATTGCGAAGTCTGAGTGAAGCTGGGGGTTCACAGAGATTGCCCGACTCCTGTTATCTGCCTCGGCTTGACAATTACGGGCGGTTTTGATTAGGGAAATTTTTGATGGGTTTTACCGTTCGGGCTCTTTGATGTTTGGAGGGAGCTTTAGCTGCGCCGCCGAGCTGCTCCTGGAAAACGTGCCGGAGCATCCTTCAGGCACGGGAAAACGGGAAATGCTGGAGCACAGAGCATTTGGAGAGGCCCTTKGTCACCACATCTCTGCTCCTCGTGGTCACCGTGCCGGGCACAAACTGGGACTGGCGGCTTTTTGCTCAAAAATCARTTTGAATTTGTTGCTGTGCCTAATAGAATCAAATTGGAGTGTAAAAYGCCCCAGTTTTGACTCCCTCATCTGTTTATGTGTGTGGGTAAATGTGGAGCAGAGAGGGAGGTTGGAGCCTGATTCCTGRTTGGAATGACYCAAACGGGGGAAGCAGGCTCAGGGTCCATTTTGACCCCAYAAATCTCCCTGTTCCTGCTCTTGAGACAYTTCCMGACCCCAAAACTGCTCTGYGAGGWTCCASAMMCTWMAATCMAGGAGCTCTKRKYAYRTSAAWKKTKYWTTTTTTKWGWGAATTTTGAGWTKGSYAYRTCCAWRMCCATGATCTTTGCTGATTTGCCTGYTTGAATCAAAYTTGYCTGGAAARTGCCCCAATTTTGATTCCTGAATCTGTTTTTATATGGATCTTTGTGGATAAACATGGAAAGCAGAGGGAGGTTGGAGYCTGATTCYKGKTKGRAWKRMYYMAAWKGGGGRARSMRGSYYMRGGSCCMWTTTKKMCYCMWWAAWYYYCCYKKTCCWGTCCCTGAGACACTTCCAGACTCCAAATTGCTATGCSAGGATCCAGAAACTCCAATCCAGGAGCTCTGATCACATGAAAATGAATTTTTTTAGGGAATTTTGAGTTTGGCACATCCAAGGCCATGATCTTTGTTGGTTTGAATCAAATTCATGGACAGGGTGGCAGAAGCCTCAGAGCCCATAGCTTGGATTTTTGTTTTCCTTTTTGAGAAGGAATTCCCTGGTTTTTGCACTCTGTGATTTTTTTTTTTTTTAATTTTTCTTTTTTTTTTCTTTTGCTCTCCCAGCACCTCTGGGCAAGGCCAGGACTCGTCCTCTGCCAACTCTCCCAGCCCAATCCTTGAGCCTGGCTTAGCTCAGTTTTAAACCTAAAGCTTGGCTTTAGTTCATGTTAAATTCATGAACTCCTTGAACYGGAGAAGGGATTTTTGATAATTGTGGGGTTTTTTTCTGTCTTGCAAATCCCAGAAGCTTCTCATGGCACCGTTTATGGCCCAAACTGTTGCAGAACTGACCTGCTCTTCATTTTACACCTATGGCTGGTTCTTCCTTGTGTTCCCACCATCCCAGATTCACCAAATAAAAGGGGAGAAAATAAGAAAATGAGAAAATGAAGAAAGGCACTCACTGTCCCTCCTGTCCCCCAAATCCAGCTGGGATTCAGCCCCATGTGCCATGAAGGGATATGAGAACCAAAAGGAGGTCTGGAAAAATCCTTGTATAAGGGTTGTGAAAAGCAACTTTTAAACCAAAAATAACCTCAATGTTCTCTCCACCTYGATTTGGGCCCTTGAAGGTGCTGCACCACCACCTTAGGATGCCAAAAATTATCTCAGAGCAGGCTCACCCAAACTTTTGGGGAGGAATCTGGTGCTGGGGGCAGGGAGGAGATGCCCCAGTGAGACCTCTCAGGGCAKCTCCTGCACCTCCCTTGGGCCTGGAATTGTCCTGCAGTGGGGAACTKCAGGAAATTTTGGGAAATTYGGGAAGAAAATTGGGAGAGGAAGAACAATGCTGCGGTGCCAGGTGGGATTCCCTCTCTATGCTGGGGTTGTTTGGGGCTATTTTAATAAATCCTGTCCAGGAGCCCCCATTGGCAACCAGGTAAGGGCTGACCCAGGAGATTGCAGGGATGTGGGGGCTCCTGGATGCTCCTCACCCTGAGGGAATAACGTGTTTCCTTCCCAGCCAAGGCTGAGGAATCCAATTGTGCTGTTCTTCCTAATTGAAATGAAAAACGCCGCTGTATCGGGCCATTGGAAATATTACAAGCTTACATCTCATTAATTGACCGTGGAGCTGTGCCCTGGAATGTGAATCAAACCCGAGATGAGATGGCTGGAGGTAATTCACAGGTCTGGATGGGCGATTCCTCCCTCTCTGTCGGGATTTGTTGTTGCCGGGCAGGATGGCAGCCCGGAGATGAGAGCTCCTTCAGGTTTTACAGATGCTGCGAGGGTGAGAATGAGGGAAAGCTGCGAGTGTAATGTTGCATGTGATTCAATTCCTGTCCTTCAGCTGGGGCCAGGGAGCTCCTCCGACACCAAATTGGGGCTGCAGGAGCGGGAATGGGAACTCCGGCACGGAAACTCCTGACCTGCAAAGGATGGAGCTTCTGGAGCATTAAATGGGCTGAGCCCCGAGCTCTGATCCAGGCTTTCCAAAGTAAATGCGGTTTCCATGGAGTTCTGGGGGTTTTCCCTTCGGGCTGCTCCGAGGCAGAGSCTGGTGGATGCACAGAGAGCAAAGGAGCAGCCTGAGCATCTCCTCAGAAGGTGGTTTGGCTTTCCACGGGAGTGGGAAATGCACGGAGTTGGCTSCAGACCTGTGGATCCAGGGATTGTCCCTGGCTGTTCCCAGAGGGACATCATCAGTGAGGGCAGTGGAGCCTCTCATTTCAGCCCAGAGAAGCTGTGGCTGTCCCTGAATCCCTGGCAGTGTCCAAGGCCAGGCTGGACATTGGGGTTGGGAGCACCCTGGGACAGTGGGAGGTGTCCTTGCCATGGCAGGGGTGGGATGGGATGAGCTTTAAGGCCCCTTCCCACCCCAACTATGATTCCATTATTTCTATATCAGCTGCTGCCACTCTCTCCAAGTTTCTCTGGGGTTGGTGAGGATGCTTGGGCTGCTTGCACCTCCTTCATGTACAGCAGGCTCACTTCGTGCTCCTGGGCCCATCCCATCCCATCCCATCCCATCCCATCCCCACCCCGCTCCCAGCTCAGGAAGGAGAGCAGACACTGCCCTGAGCTGTGCTTTGGCTCTGGGGCACAAAGGGCCTGTTTGCTTTATCAAATTCYATTTTTTCGAGTGCTCCTCTGTTTTTGGATCGCAAATCCTGCTTTGCCTCCGGGAGGCCGTTTGTCACTGCCTGTCCCTGTGCTGCTCCCGGAGGAAGGGATGGAGGCTGCCAGGATCATTGTGGCAGGTAAGAGAGGATTGAAACCTCCAGATCAAGCTGGGAGGGAGAGGCAGCCGAGAGAAGGGAGCCGGGCTCCTGAGGTGGGAGCAGCCAGCCCTGAGAGCAGGAACCAGAACCACCAGGAACCAGAACCACCAGGGTGGGAGCAGAGCAGGAAGCAGCACCCCCAGGAATCAGCACCCCCAGGAATCAGCATCCCCAGGAATCAGCATCCCCAGGAGCCAGCACTCCCAATCTAGGAGCAGGAGCCATTACCCCCAGTGTGGGGAGCAGAGCAGGAAACAACACCCCCAACATGGATCTGGGAGGCTCTTCCCATATTCCAGCTCTGTTAGAATGGAGAGGGAGCAATGGGAGCTGGCTGAGCATGGACTCCACAGTGAGGAGTGGGAAAACAGAAACAGTGGGCAAACCATATGGGATGGGAGGGGGGAGGCCAAAACATTCCCAGAGCATCCTGGTGCCTCTGGGAGCTCCTCCACCACTGCCAGGGCTGTGCTTGGCTGCCCGGAGATGGGGGTTTGGCTTTTCCAGAGGATCAGGGTCAGGGCTGTGGTTGTAGGGTCACAGTGAGGTGCAGAATGTGTTCCTGAGCTGGATTTCCTGTTCCCAGCCTTTGGTGCCTGCCAAGCCACCTCTGCAGTGACACTTTGGGCCCGTTTTCCTGGTAAAACTTCCCAAAGTTGCGGATTTGATGGTTTTTATCCAGGATGAAGGGAATGATGTGCTGCTGGGGCCTTGGTGGAACATGGTTCAGGCAGGAGCTGYYGGGGTTTTGGACATGGGRACCTCTTTTTGCTGCTCTGTGGCCKGGCCCAGCAGCTGATCCTGCTAATGAGAAATACAAATAATGATCATTTGCTCCAAAACTGCATCCTGAACAGCCAGGTCTCCAAAAATCAGGGATGGGAGCTCCATCCCATCATTCCCTGACTCTGTCACTCTGCAGGCACTCCCTGCTGTGGATCCATCTCTCTGCCCCAGGTGCAGGCTGCTCCTGGGCCATCCTGGCTCCAGCTGTGCTCCCTTCCAGCACCTCKGGCTCCTCGGAGAGCCTGAACCCCAGCAGCACCCTTAGGTGTGGTGCTGAGCGCCCAGGAGCTGCTGCAGGGGCAGGAAAGAGCAGGATCCCTGTTTTCTGCCTCCCTGTGGGCAGGAGGTGTGGGAAGCTGGGAAGGTGTCGCACAGGAGCTGAGGCTGGAGCAAAGATTGTGCTCTGACAAAGGGGATAAAGGAGGCTTGGAGGAGCCCTTGGGTGCTCTGCCCCATCTTCCCCCTTGACACAAATGACCATCGTGTCAAGMGGTGCCACAAAGGTTTTCTGAGCTTTTCCTCCTCAGAAAAGYCTCCTCAGGCTTTTCCTCCTCCTGCTGCCTCTTGTCCAGTGGTGCTTTCCAGGCACAGCTCCCTGAGATCGAAATCCTCCTTAGGCACAAAGAGTGATCCCAGAAAACCTGAGCTCCAAGGCTGAGGCTGGAGAAAGGGAAGGAGAAGGAGAAGAGAAGGAGAAGGAGAAGGAGAAGGAGAAGGAGAAGGAGAAGGAGAAGGAGAAGGAGAAGGAGAAGGAGAAGGAGAAGGAGAAGGAGAAGGAGAA
>NW_026623603.1:708867-713972 GCF_030028575.1 Malurus melanocephalus
AGGAGAAGGAGAAGGAGAAGGAGAAGGAGAAGGAGAAGGAGAAGGAGAAGGAGAAGGAGAAGGAGAAGGAGAAGGAGAAGGAGAAGGAGAAGGAGGGCACTGGGTGCAGCCCCGTGTGGCTGGGCAGGGTGCAGGGATCCGTCCCCAAGGCTGGGGGGAGGATCAGCAGCCTGGAGCTGTCCTTCAGAGGGAGGGTTTGGATGCAGGGAGGAGATGGACACAGGGCAGAGGCAGCAGCTCTGGGTTGTGCAGCGCTCCCAGCTCCTTCCCTGTGCCCTTCCCTGCTCCTGGCACCTGGMTGGGATGTGGAGCAGCTGCTCCAGCCCCTGCCTAGCTGGTTTATTTTGCCTCACCCCCATCCCTGCCCCCGTAGGACAGCTCTCTCCGCGGGATGTGTGCCTTGGCTCCCTCCTGCTGCTGCTTTTCCAGCAGGGAAAGCTGCTCCTGGGCAGCCTGGCTCTGCTGCCGGCCCTGGCAGGGGCACAGCGGGCTCGGGGCATGGAGGGATGGCAGCSAGCCTTCATCCCTCATCCAAGGCAAAGCTGTCGTGCTCAGAGCTGCTGCAACCCCTGCGAAGGGAATGAAGAGRGAAAATCAATAAAGGGGAGAAAATCCGAGCGCAGCGTCCAGCCCGTGGCGAGGAGGGGATGGAGACGTCAAGGATGGTGCCACARACGGGCTGGAGGAGGAGCCGCTGGAACGGCAGGGAGCTCTGGGATGCTCTGCAGTGACCACAGCGCCTGTCCCAGCAGGTGGGACCCCATCCCCGGCTGGAACAGCCGCTTTAACCCAGCGGCTCTGCGGCAGGAGCCGGCATCCCGCGGCCGCCGTGCTTTTCAGGCGGCACCTGCAGCCCCGAGCCAATTCAGCATGAAAATGCTCTTTGCGAGCAGCCCGAGCGCGGCCCCGCTCGCCGTCCTTGCTGTGACATTCAGCTCCGATGAAACTCGCAGGGTTTTTGGCATCGCGGCGGGAACCACKCGGGGTTCTGTGAAATCAGAGCGGCAGCAGCGCTCGGGTGTCCAAAAGCACCGTTTCTGCTCTGTTAATATTGGACAAATATTGACTCCTGGCCGCTGCTGCCAGTCCAGCCCTTCACCGCTGAATGCTCAAGGCTACTTGGATAAACAAATGCTTTCTCATGAATATTCTTATTTTAACACATCCCCGGCATAATAATGGCCAGGATGGAGGCTCATTATGCTTTTCCCGGCGCTGGCAGTTGGAGGTGACATTGTGTGGCACTCGSGTGGCGCAGGGAAGGAGTGTCCCGCTGCGGAGGGTCACTTGTCCGGGGCACGGGGCAGCTGTACAATTCTCGGTCTCTGCTTGACCCTGAGCAATACAAAAATAAATTGCAATTACTGCTCTCGCGTGAAAGAARGGAGGAGCAGCCACCCCTGGCCGTGGCAGAGCTGCCACATCGCTCATTCCATGCTGCTGCTGCCGGGGACACAGCCCGGGTGCTGCAGGGGAGGAACACCCGGAGTGTTCCCCAAAATCCCCATCCCAGCGCTGAGGGTGCCAGGGTGGGGGTCAGCCTGGGACATCTCCCTGGGACCCCTCCTGCCTCTGCAGCCCTGGCCAGAGAGCAAGGGGTGACCGTCCTGTGCCACCAGGGTGTGGCTGTCCCACGTTGCTGCTGAGGTGGGACACACCAGGAGTGCCCTGGAGAGGGGATGGGGGCAATCATGGAATGCCAGAATGGTTTGGGTGAAATGGAATTTCAAACTCATCTAATGCCACCCCCTGCCATGGGCAGGGACACCTCCCACCATCCCAGGCTGTTCCAAGCCCCAATGTCCAGCCTGGCCTTGGACACTGCCAGGGATCCAGGGGCAGCCACAGCTTCTCTGGGCACCCTGTGCCAGGGCCTCCCCACCCTCMCAGGGAACAATTCCTTCCCAATATCCCATCCATCCCTGCCCTCTGGCAGTGGGAAGCCATTCCCTGTGTCCTGTCCCTCCATCCCTTGTCCCCAGTCTCTCTCCATGTTTCCTGTYRGCTCCTTCAGGCCCTGCAAGGTCACAATTCAGTCACCCCAAAGCTTCTCCTCTCCAGGTGAACAATCCCAGCTCTCCCAGCCTTTCCTCCCAGCAGAGCTGCTCCATCCCTCTGCCCATCCTGGTGCCTCCTCTGGCCTGGCTCCAGCAGCTGCAGCTCCTCCCTGTGCTGGGCCCCAGGGCTGGGGCAGCTCTGCAGGTGGGGTCTCACCTGAGCACAGGGGCAGAATCTCTCCATCCCCTCCCCTGCTGTGGGGTCAGCCCAGGGCTTGGGGGGTTCTGRAATGGGAAAGCAATGCCCTCGCTTCCAAATGCTGCTCTTGAGCCCCAACCCCAAATTGTCCTGGACAAAACCACAACCTGAGTTAGCACAGACCCCACTAATCCTGGCCCAGGTGTCCCAATGCCCATCTCTGCTTCCCACTGTTGGGATCTGGATGCAGCTCATTGTCAGCTGGCTTTGGGTAAATAATTCACCTTAAGGGGACATTACTGAGCCCCTGGGGATACCTCCTGCTCCTCCTGGTGCCAGCAGGACCCTCCTGGTGCTGCAATCCATGGCTCCAGAGGGGCTGGGAGCAGCAGCAACCCTCCTGACACCACTCCAGGGGGGCTTCCCATGGATTCCAATGACCCCACAGGACAGGGCTGGCACAGAGGGGAGGGCCTGGAAATTATTTGGGATAAACCAGGAGCTGAGGGAGCAGGGGATGACGTTTTCTGGAAGATCTCTTCCAGAACAACTCACCCCAGGAACATTCAGATCCAYAATAAAACCCCTCCTAATTCTGGAYTAATTACTCTCATTATTCCCTACGACTCCTCTCACAAATTTTGTGCAGGATCTAAAAATCGTGCCTGTCCCTGTCCCCTCGATGAGATCACCCCAAATCCAGTGGAGATGGAGCTCCTGCCTCCCCCAGGCAGTCTGCTCGTTCTCCAATCCATTCCCAGTGTTTGGGTTCCATGGTGATAAGGACGTTAGAAATGCTAATTGATAAATGGGATCGGCTTCAGATTGACTCACACGGGCAGGAATTGTCAAATGCACACAAAACTGGGRTTATTGAGAGCTCCACAGGGCTTCCCAGTCCTGAATGGGCTCAAGGAGAGTTCGTATTTCCGTGTGTCATCACTGGGTGCTCCCAGGATSTCCAGGATGGTTGGGAAAGCACAGAGGGATTTCACCAAAAAAACAAAAATGTTTTACATGAGTTACAAATATGGGTTTTAAATGCATCACCCAGCACCTTCAGGATGCTGCTTCCTGCCCCTGACCACTCCATGGGTATCTGCTCCCAAAAAAACCCATTTCCCACTTATTAGGAGTAGGATTGTGCTTCCCAAAGTCCCCCTGGAAATGGGGARCCCCATTATGAGATCACAGCATGACTTGTGAGAATGACACCTTGAGGGGAATGGTCAGAAACCCCCATATTTCCAAAAATTAAGGACTTCACTGCCCCAGATTTAGTCCATGGTGAAATGTTGCATGCATTTTGTACAGAACTGGAAGCAGAGCAATAAAATATTTTAAATGAGCCACAAACATGGAAACAACGCAGCACCCAGCACCATCACAGGGCGGTTTCCTGCCCCTGATCACTCCATGGATATCTAATCCCCMAAAAAGCCATTTCCCAGTCATTGGGAGTGGGATTGTGCTTCCCAAAGCCCCCCTGAGAGCACCCATGATGAATGRCACCCTGAGAGGGACGTACACAAAACCTCATATTCCCAAAAATTAAGGATTTCACCTCCCCTCATTCAACCAGGGTGAGGCATTGCAGGTTTTCTGTACAGGTCTGGAAGTAGAGAAATAAAATATTTTATATGAGCCACAAACATGGGAATAAAGGCAGCAACCATCATCCTCAGGGTGCTGCTTCCTGCCCCTGACCACTCAATGAATATCTGCTCTCAAAAAAAAGCATTTCCCATTCATTGGCAGCAGGATTGTGCTTCCCAAAACCCCTCTGGAAAGGGGGAGTGGTGGAAGCCCCATGGGGAGGGCACAGCATCACATGTGGGGATGGCACCTTGAAGGGGATGGACAGAAATCTCCATATTCCCAAAAATTAATGGTCCAACTYCAGGTTTCACCTCCCCTGATTTAATCCAGGATGAAGTGTTGCAGGTATTTTATCCASAACTGGAAGTAGAGTAATAAAATATTTTATATGAGCTCCCAGACATTGGAATAAACAATCCCTCGTGATCTCTCAGTCCAAAGGATAAACAATAAACCCATCAGGATTTATTAAAACTTSTGTTAATCACGAGAGCTTCTGTAAATCGTTGCGCCTGGCCTTTTTGGACTCAAAAGGTGCAAGCAGAAAGCTTTGAACCAAAAGGCAGCAGGAAAATTCCAGGTTAGGTTTATGATGAGTCACCAGCAGCAAAGGCACAGGTGAATTTTAGTGGGAATGGAATTGCTCCAAAGGGGTTTTGGAGTGGCTGTGATGGCCAGGAGGGAGAAATACCCCCTGGGAGTGTGCAGGGAGGRTCTCAGTGACCACTCCACACACCCAACAGCTGCTGGGGCTCCAGTGGCTGCACCAGACCCTGCAGAACTGGACACCTTCTTTGTTTATTGGAATTCCAAAATTGCCACTATTAATGGGATCTGGGAAGAGCTACCCACTGCAATCCCAGCTGTCTCGGATTCCATGGAGGGTGTACCCAAAGCAGTCTGTATTCTGTCACCATCTCCATGAGCTGTTAAACCAGGTGGGGCAGAGCTCTTTATCCTCAGCATGACCCAGCCCTGACAACACCCTTGGGGGAACATCTCTGCTCATGGGCCATCCAGGGCTCTGGGAATGACCCATGGAATTCCATCATCCCATTGGGAGATGCCCCACCCAGAGAAGAGGAACTGGACATCCCTAGTGGCACATAAACTGAGGCTCTGGAACACTGGGACACTTTTCCCACTGCATTCCCAGAGGAGAGGAACTCCAGAACCACCCCTGGAGCTCCAGAGATGGACTGGACCTGTCTGCAGGATCAGTGCTTGGACGAGAGCACATCCATCTGCACACTGCAACGGGGCTGCAGCACCATTGAACATTGAACATTGAACATTGACCCAGAGCACAT
>NW_026623603.1:714495-721996 GCF_030028575.1 Malurus melanocephalus
AGTGCACACAGCCCATCAAATCCCAGATTATTCCCATTSCCAGGGGTCTTTATGCTGAAAAGGGACACATTCCAGGATCCAAACATCAGCTGGGACCAGGCCTTGGCCCAGAGTCCTTCCGGTGGCACMAGAGCTCAGAGCAGCACTTTCCCAGCAGGAAAACAGACTGGGAAAGAGGAAAATCATGGACAATTTAGTCCAGGAGTACTCTTTGGCAAAGAGGCATTGGAATATGATGATGGCAGTGATAAAACAAAGCCTTAAACCTTGGAAGGGCCTGGAAATGCAGGGAAATGTTCCTCAGGGAAGAGTGTTGGGCTGGCAAAGGCAATGGGAGCTTTACGCAAGATGTTTGTCCAGGATGGACCCTAAGCTCTCCCAGAAACCTCCAAAGAGGGAATATTTGTTTGGAGGAGCAGATGACACCAAGAGCAATACCGGCAACAAATCCAACCCCCACTGCTGTCCCTGTCCCCCCAGATGGAGGGCACAGGCACAGCCAGTATGGATTTGGCAGGATGGACTCACATGGACTAAGGATTTGCCTGGCAGAGGATTTTCCYTGGGATTTTGCCATGATCCACACTCTGGTACAAACAACCAACCCCAGGCAGGGTCTGACTGCTCCCAGCACTCCTCCACTCCCCAGAGATGATTTCTGACAGGATCTGGTGGCTCCGGGTTGGGAACAGAGGCTGCTCTGAGATCCCCAGGGACCCTCTGCTTGCGTTCCAGGCAGGCTCAGTCCCAAATGCCACCTGAGGCTTCCTGCTGCCCAGGTCTGCTGGAATGGGGGTCATGGAGGGGCAGGGACCCCTCCCACCATCCCAGGTTCCTCCAGCCCCAATCTCCAGCCTGGCCTTGGGCACTGCCAGGGATCCAGGAGTAGCCACAGCTTCTCTGGGCACCCTGTGCCAGGGCCTCCCCACCCTCCCAGGGAACAATTCCTTCCCAATATCCCATCCATCCCTGCCCTCTGRCAGTGGGAAGCCATTCCCTGTGTCCTGTTCCCCCATCCCTTGTCCCCASTCCCTCTCCAGCTCTCCTGGAGTACCTTCAGGCACTGGAAGGTGTTAAAAGGCTCTGCTCTATCTCTTTTTCTGTACCTCCCACTATTCCAGGCTGCTCCAAGCCCCATCCAACCTGTCCTTGGACGCTTCCAGGGATGGAGCAGCCACAGCTTCTCTGGGCAGCCCTGGTRGGACAGTGCTGAGGTGAATTTTGGATGTCCCAGTGCCGATGGGGACAGGTCTGTGCATCCCTGCTGTGTCTGCAGAGCTGAGTTTGGGCAGTTTGGGAGGCTCGTCCCAGGCTTTTGACGAAAACAAAAATGGTGGAGAAAGGCAGCAAAGGCTTTGGGGTGCAGCAAAGCRAAACAGGAGCTTTGGATGCGGGGAGCTGAGATATCCTGATGCCAGAAATGTAGGATCCCACCTGAGGACTCAGGGACAGCACAGGCATCCCCCAGAGCTCCCATTCCATGTCTGGGGTGGCAGGGAACCCCTGCCCAGCTCAGAGGRAGTGGAGGTGGCAGCCCAGGAGCTCAGAGAGCGCCGGGAGCACCGTGGGACTGCTGGTGCCGGGTACGGATGTATCTGTGGATTCCTTCTGACATTTTTATTAGGCTGAGGTAGTTCCCCTGAAGGGGGATGAATAATGGAGAGGCCTTTGGATGCAGGGAAGGAGGGAGGCAGTGATGGCTGTGCCTGGAGACCTCACTGAGTGCTCCTCCCTTCCCCCGTCCTCCTGCATGCCAGCCATTCCCATTCCCATTCCCATTCCCATTCCCATTCCCATTCCCATTCCCATTCCCATTCCCATTCCCATTCCCATTCCCATTCCCATTCCCATTCCCTCTCCCCCGTTCCAAAGGGATGTTCCTGGCCTCCCCCACCGCCCCAGCCCCTGATGGCGGATTCAGGATGTGGAGCAGGGAAGGGAGCAGCTTCCCAGTCTGTCCAACGGGGGAGGATTGAAGGCAGAGAGTGGAGGTGGGGTGAGAAATCCCACCAGGGTATCCTGGTGGATTTCTGGGAAGCCYTGGAAAGCTGAGAGGGTGAGTGCAGTGTTACTGAGCCCTGAGGGGGCTCGGGGGGTGGGGTTTGGGGGAATCTGCTCCTGGACACTGGGGATGGGAGCATGGATGCCAGGGGCTGGCTTTGGAGAGCAGGAAAAGCTCCACAGGATTGGTTTCCGTGGCAACCCTGCTCCAGAGCAGGAAGCAGCACAGCCYCATCCCTGCAGCCGTGGGGGAAGGCCCTGCCAGCGCGGGGGTTCCAAACAAAATGTTGTTCCTGGCACTGCCTGGTACCGGGAAAGAGTCTGGAGGCCCTGGGATGGAGCTGGATCTGCAGAGGAGACATCCACCCCAATCCCATCCCAATCCCATCCCAAGCCCATCCCAAATCCCATCCCAAATCCCATCCCAAATCCCATCCCAATCCCATGGATCCCATCCCAATCCCATCCCATCCCAAATCCCATCCCATCCCATGGATCCCATCCCAATCCCATCCCATGGATTCCAATCCCATCCCATCCCATCCCCCAAGCCCACAGGGCAGGATGCTGCTTCTTTTTCCTGGGGATCCCTTTCCCCACCCCTCACCCCAAGGGAAAACCCCACAGGGATTGGGAGCCCATGGACCTTCCCAGGGATATCTGGGATGGATGGATGAGGAAATGCTGCGGAATGCCGTGACAAAGGGATCAATAGCACCATGTCAGGCTGTTAATAACCCTCCAAAGGGAGCATCCAKGCCGGAATTAGCTCCATTAAAATGTCCATCGCTGAGTATTAATTGGGACACTAAACATGTCACTGGGATGGGCTTTATGGGCAGCATAAATCCCGGGATTAATAAGGAGCATCGCTGGGGCTGCCTGGGAGCTCTGCTGGCCCTGAGCTGGCCTGGAGGGTGGCACCAGGCTCCTGCTGCTGCTGCTGTGCCCCGGACATCTCCCTGCCAACCCTGATGGGGTGTGGAGGGTGGGTTTTGGTGGGAGGGGTTTTGGTGGGCGGGGTTTTGGTGGGTGGGGTTTTGGAGGGCGGGGTTTTGTTAGGCAGGGGTTTGTTGTGTAGCATAAAGGAGATGCAAAAGCAGGGAAAGGGGTGGAATGTGCTGCTCCTCATCCTGGTGGGAACGCCAGGGAGCAGAGGAGCACCTCAGCCACAGGAATGGTGAAAGGGAGGATTGGGGCCTCTCCTCACTAGGATGGGGAAGGAGAGCTCAGGGTGGGAATCCAGGTCAGGAGGGGAGGAGGGTGCACAAGGGCTCTGGAGGGGCTTTGGGGTTTCCTCATGGGATGATCCTGGCACTTCAGGGGACATCAGGATAAAGGGACCGGGCAGGGGCTGCTGGGTTGAGCCCTCCAGGGACAGCGGCTGCAGCTCAAGGTGCTACCAGGGTGTCTCCCACCCACTGAGATGGAGACCCAGATGGAGCTCCTAGAGCTCCCAAGGCTGGGTGGCTCTGGGTGCTCCATTTTTCCTTTCCCCATGTCCCTGTGGCTGTCAAATCATGGAATCCTGAAATGGATTGGAAAGAACCCTTAACTCATCCAGTGCCACCCTGCATCCCAGGCTGCTCCCAGCCCCAATGTCCAGCCTGGCCTTGGACACTGCCAGGGATCCAGGGGCAGCCACCACTTTTCTGGGCAACCTCTGCCAGGGAGGAATTTCTTCCCAATATCCCTCTAAATCTACCCATTTCCGGCTTCAAGCCATTCCCTGTGTCCTGTCCCTCCATCCCTTGTCCCCAGTCCCTCTCCAGCTCTCCTGGAGCCCCCCGAGGCCCTGCAAGGGGCTTAAACCCTCCTTTAAATACACATATTCACCTTTCAGCTTGCTCCAGGTTATTTTTGGTTCTTGCTATGAATAAGTTAAAAACAAAAAACAAAATCCAGGGATGTAAACCTTCCCAGGAATGTGAGCTCCATGCAGCCCAAGGGGCTCCCACTGGCACCAGCAGGCACAGAGTGGGATCTCATTCCGAAGTCACCCTGCCTCTGGCTCCTGTGGGGTGGCCACAGAAGAGAAGCTATCCCAGTTTTCCATGAAATATTTAAGTGGCTCTAAGTTACAGCTGGCATCYATCCACTGCAAACAAACAGCCGTGCGAGAGCCGAGCTGTCAACGAGTGCCTATGACATTCCTACAAAAGGAAGGAGAAAAACACAGCTTTCAGTGTGGAATTTATCACTGAACATCCTCCCTTCACTTAAAAAAGCCTCCMAGGGTGACTCTGAGACCACCCAGCCCCTTTGCTTAGAGCCATCCTGGACAGGGACAYATTGAAAGGGCAATTATTGACTTGGTGACATGTTATTTTGAATTTTTGTTGTTTTTCGGAGAGGCAAAGGAGAAGAGAAGCAAACAGACACGAGGAAAGAAAAGGGCAGGGAGAAAAAAAGGTAAAAATATCATTTGCCACCGACTTTGGCTTCGTTGCTGAAAAATGTCAAGGCTCCAACCTGCTCCTTTTTGAGATTTGAAGGGAAAGCTTTGGCAGCAGCGAGTTTACCACGGGATCCGAGCCAGACACTTCTTGGGGATGAGATGACAGGAGCAGGAGTGGGAGATGATGTGGGAGGAAGAGGTGCACACTCCCAGGGGCTGGCAGGGGGGACAGTCGGATCACCTTGGGCCAAGTGCCACCCCACAACGTGGGCGATGTCACCGGGGCACCACCCTCGACCCAGGCTGGTCCCGCTCACAATTCCCAGCTCCTGATCCATGTGCACGTTCATGGAGAGAACTCCTCCCCCTTTCCCTTCAGTGACTCACCCAGAGTGGAGGAGAAAAAAGCACTTGATTCCCCAGCATTGTTATTTCGGGCCCATGGCGGGCAGATTGCTCACGAGGTAACAAGAGAACAACTTGCCAGACACATGGAGAGGTCACGACAGCGGCCGTGATTCATCTCCCGATCCTGGCAGGAATCTCGAGGCGGTTCTGATGTCTTTATCCTGGCAGTGACTCACGTCAACCGCTCTGAGCACCTTTCCAGAGCCTCCAGCTCCTCCTCCGTGCCTGGGAATTGTTTGCTCGAGGTGAGCAGAGCGCCAGGCTCTTGCCAGGTGTCTTCACCTCACCTCAAACAGGAGGATTCTGACAAATCTGTGTTTAATACCTGAGCTGGGAGCGCAAAATGGGAACAGGATCTTCCCGGTTCTTGTGCACGCTGGAGAGCTCCATGATAGATGTCCCATGTGTGTGTGAGTGACGCTCTTCAGCTGCACCTTCTGGAGCAGGAGCTTCTCCAGGAGCATTCTCCAGGGGCACCTCTGGGATGGGAGCCCAGGCAGAGCTCCTTCCCATGCTCTGGGATTCTGAGGGATCCCCGGGCTGGATGAAGTGAGATCCCCTGGAGAGGGGCTGGGCAGAATTTGGGAGCTCTGGATTCAGTGGGACAGGGTGGGAGCTCAGGGGTGTGTGGAGCAGGGATGGAGTGAGGGGCCCCTGACATTGTGTGGGTCCTTGAGAGGGRGAGGGCTCTGTTGTCCTCTTCCCCCTCCCCCGTGGTGCCTGGAGGGGTGGAGAAACAGGGAATATCCCAGATGCCACCGGGCTGGCAGGAATCACCAACATGTCCCACCTCAGGGTCACTCCTCAGTGGTGGGACCTTCCCCAGGACCACGATCCCACCACCCCCTGGAGCTGAGGGGTGCAGGGAGAGGTCACCCAGGACACAGGGAATGGCTTTGAGTTGAAAGAGGGGAGATTTAGCTTGGGAATTAGGAAGGAATTCCTCCCTGGGAGRGTGGGGAGGCCCTGGCACAGGGTGCCCAGAGAAGCTGTGGCTGCCCCTGGATCCCTGGCAGTGCCCAAGGTCAGGCTGGACATTGGGGCTGGGAGAACTCTGGAATAGTGGGAGGTGTCCCTGCCATGGCAGGGGTGGCACTGGATGGGATTTAAAGTCCCTTTCACCCAACCATTCTGTGAAGGAGAAGTTCAGGTTCCTGGAGGTTTTCCCCTGAGTKCAGCAGWAGGAGGGCTYTTCCCATCACAAACTGGGAGGGCTGGGGATGCTGGATGTGCTYRTGYRTTGATCCAGCTGGGAAAACCCTGGATATGCAGCTGCTCCCACTCGATTTACAGTATTTTACTGGGCTGTTTTCATTTTTTATTGCACTATAAACCAGGAATAAGTGATCAGAAACAAAAGAATTCWCTTCTCATCTGCCACAACCAGGACAGAGAGAGGAGTCAAGCCATAAATCAAGGAGCCCATAAAAAATTCCGATGTATTCACAGAAGGGCTGCGGAGCAGGATCCAGATAAAGATAATGCTGAACACAATTATGGAGGAAAAAACCCAATTATTTTAAAAATCCTGGGATATTCTCAGCTGGGGAACATCGCTGATGTGGAGTTTAGGTTCTGGATGGAATGATATCCACACAAAGKGAGGGAAGTGGGAATGAGTTTGAGTTTGGTGACAAATCCCACATTTGGCTCTGAGGTTTCCCTTCCCACCCTCTCCCAGGTCACCTCATCCTGCCCAATGAATGGGACATTCTCAATCCCACAAACCAGCTCCACATCCCAGCTGGATTGTTATTCCCTCTCTCCTCTGCCACCTGTGAGCACCAATTCCCAAATCCTGACTGAAAAACCCCTCAGGCTGCAGCTCTTTGTGATGAAAATTCCCTCAGATTGGCCCTTCCTCWGTTTTCCTTGGATGCAGAGCCTGACATGGAAACAAGGAGCAGGTTGGAGGAGTCCAAGTGCATTGTCCAGGTAATTTTGGTTGATCATATTCCCATTCCATGTCCTAATGGCTCTTAGATCTCATTTCCCTTGGTGAAACTGCAAATTCAAGTGCTCAACGACGTAGTTTATTAAGGAAAATTCGCTTCATGGTAATTTTAAAATTAGGGAATTGAAAATAAAGGTGATTAACAGAGCCTGCAAAGATCCAGCACTTGTAGGGAATTTTTAGGACTTCACTGGGAATCAGTAAATCTCATCGATGAATAAATGTTAGATCAGAATTAATATTAGCAGAGTGGCAACTTATCCTAATTATTGCATAACCTATTTTGGAGGGGTAAATTTGATATCAGCGTGAGCTGCTGGTCTTTAATCTTTCATTAATTTCATTCACAGCCTTCTCTTAATTTGCCAATCAAGCTTTATATTTGAATTAAAAGCTCGGGGACTTGGACGTGTCAAGGCAACCAAACGATTTCAAAATTGGGATTTAGGAATTTCGACAGTTCCTTAATTACTGCAAACATGAAACACGTTCACTGCTGCCTTTCCCTCTCCAGGATCCTCCTGATCATTCCCTTCCTTTCACTGCTTTGGCCTCTTCCTTTTTTTCCAGGAATAGGAGCACCCAAAAAAAAAAAAAAAAAAGTTTTATGGGAGAGAAGAAGAGAAAAATTGGGCTGGGAAATCAAGGCCTGGTTTGTATCATGTGTTCTGCAGCTCCTGTCTCATTAGAGCAGCTTTAATTTATTGAAATATTTTATTATATTATTATATAATTATATA
>NW_026623603.1:722388-727166 GCF_030028575.1 Malurus melanocephalus
TATATATAATATATATCATATATCTTATATAATATATCATATATCGTATATTATTATATGTATTATATAATATATTTTATTATATATCAGGGTTTGTCTTTTCCAGTTTGGTTTTTGGAACCAGAACAAGAGGGTAGGGTGCTCCTGGATGGGTATATCTGGAATATCTGGAATATCAAGAACATCCAGTATGTCAGGAATATCCAGAGTATCTGGAATATCAGGAATATCCTCATTCCCACCATTTTTGCACTGAGATGGACGCTTGATCCTCTCCCCACCGCCGGCACTGCCTGATTTCCCAAGGCAAAAATCCCTCTTTTTGGGTAATTTGTGGGCACCACTGGACCTTGCAGAGGGTGGGACAGGAGCAGGGGGAGGAATGCTGCCACACCCAGAGCTTTGGGGTGCTGTTACCTCCCATGGGACCGCAAGGATYCCTTTCCTCTCAGGAGCATTTTCTTTGTCACATTGGCCACAAGAAGAGTCAAAATCCCCTTTACAGCTCAGAACCCCCCAGCTTTTGTGAATTAACACCACAAACCCCACAATTTTATTTTCTGCTTTATTTTCGGCCCCAAATTCCTTTCTCTCCCACAGGATTCCTTGGGACAGGAGACACCTCAAGCAGGACCAGGGGGCACTGGCACAGCTGAACTGGGGGCACAGGAGCCCAAATCTGCCCATCGTGCCAGGGCTGCCCATCCTGGGAATCCCAGGTACAGCCAGTTCAATCCCAGAGCATCCATCCCAGAACATCCATCCCAAAGCCAGGATTCCATGAGAGAGTTCGGGAGAGGGGCAGGGATTTGGAGCAGAGCAGGCATCGAGGGGGTGGAATTTCACTCTGTGAATGATGAATTCGATGTCRGACTTTGCAAAATCCAAACTCTTTCCTGCCCAGGGTGTGCTGAACACCAGTTAGGACCCAGATCCACTGGGATCTTTCTCCATCTCCTTATCTCAAAAATTGGGAGCTTCCAGGAGAAGCAGCAGCATCCGACACTGCTCTGAAGCCACATTTCATCATCCCTGCCTGATGCTGTCACTGAAAATCAGGAATAAAAACCTTCTAACGCTATATTTGGTGTGATAGACAATCAGGCATTTCTTTATTTTTTGGCCAGGATGTGCCAAGGAAAATATTCCAAACACACACGGCTTTTACAGCCTTTCCCCTCAAACTTTATACAATCAAAACCCACAGGGATGTATTGTTTCAAAGTCCATTGGTCCAGAGTCGCCCAACCCCAGTGTTCACTTTGCTATTGCACTTGAATTTCTTCTCCTCTGATGTTCATTAAGCCTTCATTCTTTGATTTTCTTGTTCAGTTTTTTTTTTTTTTTTTTCCCGTACTGGATGTCTCCAACTCTGCCAGAGGCATCTGGGGTAGGTGTTTGTAGATGGCCGCTGATGTTCTGTTGATGTCCCGTTGATGGTTGTTTATTTTTTGGGATCTTTTGGGCCACTCCCCGGCTGTTGGTATGTTAAACCCATCTCCGATGCTTCATCTCCTAATACAGTTTGAAAGAATTCCCTTCCCCAAAGCAAGGTCAMACTAAGCCTAACTAGAGAAATAAATCTTAAAAGCGATATTGTTTCCARCAACGTGAGGAGCTGCCGCCCCATCCAAGGCGAGGCGAGGCTCCCAAATTCCCGTTTTTCGTGCAGAGGAGCGGGCGGGGATGCTCCCATCCGGCCCCGGGCTGGGAAGCAGCGGCAGCACCTCGCAGGTGCCTCCGCTCCGCACAGGCGGAGCCGCAGCCGCGCCGCGCTCCCGCTTTCATCTCCGGGCTGGAAATGTTGCAGCTCTGGCAGCAGCCCGAGGGCGAATTGTTTGGGAAAGTTTGAGCAAAGCAGGTTCGGCTGCTTCAAAGTAGCAAGCGGCTGACGAAAATACATAATTGCCTTCTTAAGGAAATAAAAAGCAACTTTTTTTTTTTGGCAGATTGGCAAGAACACACTTCCTACGCGCTCTCCCTTCTACCCAAAACATGATTCCAGCCTGATTTTYATTTCAGGAAGGATGAATTATGAAAGGGCTCTCCCCTCCGTGTTCCTCAGCCTTTTYCCCTCTCCCTGTGCCTCCTTCTCTYGCCTGCTGCTCCCGACCCGGGCTGGGTTTGTTTGGAAGCTCCACACGCAGCCCTGGCTCTGATTTGCTTCACTCACACGTTGCAGAGCCCGGAGGACAGGGATCGCTTCCCTGCTGCCATGGCTTGGTGAATAAATCCTTTCCCAAAGCCAATCCCCCTGCAGAGCCACAGGTGAGGGATGTGTTGGGCTCAATCCCAGTGCCCCTCGTGCCAGGGAACCCACAGGGAGCTGCCGTAGCCCCTCCATCCCGTGGGATGTCTCCTCASCCRGCCCCACACCCCGRAATTCTGCCTGGCTCTGGTGTCTCYGGAATGTTGGGAAGYTCCRGAGCTGCTTCAGCCTCGRTCCCCACAGCYTGACCCCTGCAAAGGGCAGCCTAAATCCCTTTGGAGGATCTCCCTTTTCCCAGGAACAGGGGAGGGATGTRGGAAGGGTTTGTGGGGCTTTGCAGAGGATCTGTCACCAGGGAGGGGCTGCAGGTGGGAGAGGCAATGCCCGGGAAAAGGCTGATCCTGGGGGGAATCTGCTCCAGCTCCCACGGACCGGCTGGGCTGAGAGGCAGCAAGAGGGACCTGGATGGGGACAAAAGTGTCCCTGGAGCTTCTRGCATCAGGGAGTGAGGAGGAAAGGATCAGGAATCTCCTTGGCCACAAGGATCCACCAGCCCTTCCGCCACGGGGTGTCCCACACATGGCTGTGACACTGCGGAGTCCCCGAGGTGTCCCCTACGTGACTGTGAGTGGCACTGCAGCGTCCCCAAGGTGTTTCACACGTGGCTGTGGCACTATAGAGTCCCCGAGGTGTCCCACACGTGGCTGTGGCACTACAGAGTCCCCAAGGTGTCCCACACGTGGCTCCAGAGGGGTTCAGGAGGTCAGAGCGTGGCAGAGCATGTGGAATGCTGAGAGCTGCCCACTGTTCTCCTCCGGGATCCCGGGAACTGGGCAGGAGCACCGAGGGGGGAATACCACAGGAACACSCCACATCCATGCATCCCAAGGAGTTCCTGCTTCCTGCACATCCTTGCAGCTTTTTTCCATGCTGTCTTTCCTGAATGACCGAGAAGAGCTCCAATTACTGCCCCAAACCTCATCATCCCAGGAGAAGGGTTGTCCCTGTCACCSTTCCTGSAGGGAGGCAGGRAAGGCACAGTTTTCCTGYCCCTCYCTCMCCTCTGCYCATCCCTGATGTGCAGCAGCTGCTCCCTCCCTTGGATTGTCCCCTCTGGTCCCCCCCAGGCTCCTGGTGCTGCTGAGATCCCGGATTCTGCTCCCAGAACATCCCACAGCTCCAGCCGAGGGTGCCAGTCCCCGAGGGCACCAGGCTGGCTCTGATCCTGCCCCAGCAGCCTCCCCCGGGCAGGGCTGGCCACTCCAGGGCCATCAGAGGCCATCAGAGGCACAACCCCGGGCTGCCCGGTCCCGGCTGTGCCCAAAGCTGTGCCCAAAGCTGTGCCCAAAGCTGTGCCCTACATGACAGGGTTTGTGGCACTGCCAGAGGTGACACAGATCCCTGGGATCCTGAGGAGCAGCAGCAGGAGTGGGACCAGTCCTGGCACCCCCGAGGCTTCTCCTGCTGCCCATGGGCAGGGGCTGCCAGCACACGGCTCCTGGAGCTGCTGCCACCTCTGCCACCAGGCTGGCACCGCTGTCCCTGCAGCTCCTGCCCCTCAGGACACCCTGAGCCYGGCAGGGAGAGAAGTCACCGGGTGCTGCTGGTCCCTGGGACACCCCAGGGAATGGGAGGCTCCCAGTCCTGGCAGAGGGAGCCGTGGCATTCGCATCCAGCACAGAGCATTTCGGGAACTGGGGATCCCTCCCGAGGGTGATCCCTGCTGGCTCAGGGTGTCTCCAGTTTCCCATTCCTGCCCCGTGTGCTCATTTCACATGGACAGAGATCCAGGGGGCCGGGATGGGGCTGTGTGCAACTGAATTCCCCATTTATTCCCTCCAGAAACCGATTCCTGCCAATCCTCCCCCTCCAGGGGCAGGAATTGTCATTGAAAATCGGGAAGAAAATAAAAACTTTTCAGTACTATATTTGAAGTGATAGAGAATTAGGGATTTTTTTATTTACTGGCCAGGATGTGTTAAGGAAAATATTCTAAACACACTTCCCCCCTTCATTTTTATACTGTTAGAATTTGTGGGATGTATTGTTTTAAAGTCTATTGGTTTAGAGTTGAGCAAGTTTTAGGTTTTTTTTTAATTGGACTTGAATGTTTTTTGCTTCTGATGTTAATTAGATCTTTACTCTTTGATTTTTTAAATTAGTTTTTTTCTGGATTGGATATCTCTAACTCCGTTGGAGGCACCTGGGGTAGATGTTTGTAGATGGCTGCTGATGTTCTGTTGATGTTCTGCTGATGTTCTGTTGATGTTCTGCTGATGTTCTGCTGATGTTCTGTTGATGGCCGTTAATTTTTCTGGGTATTTTTTGGGCTGCTTTCAGTCTGTTGATACATTAAATTTATTTCTGCAGATTGAGAGGAGAACAATCCCCCTGTCCCAGAGCCGAGCCCACCCCGTGAGCCCAGCCCAGCCCTGCCAGCTCCGAGGTCCCACCATCCATCTCTGCGGCGCCTCTGGCAGCRCAGGAGGCTCCTGAATATTTGATTTGGTTATTACTCTGCAGCCTCGTCCATCTGAGGGAGGCAGGAATGCTGAGCCAGGCAGGGAAT
>NW_026623603.1:729813-731105 GCF_030028575.1 Malurus melanocephalus
GAGGGATTTGGTGTCATCCTGGTGGCATCTCGGTGGGAAGGGGCAAGGAACAGCCTGGGTATGGAGCAGGAAAAAGATGATGTGTGTAGTGTGGCAACCCCTGCATGCACTGCGAATGGCCTCAGAGCAAGAGAGGGATCAGGGAAGGTTCCCCACAGGAAGGTGGAGCTCTGTCRGGATAAAAAGGGGATTGGAGAGAGCTGAAATGGACATCTTAGCAAAAAAAAGAAACCCCCTACCAAAAGCCATCCCTGGTAGCTACAAGCATAGGCAGGCTCTGGCTGGAGCTGGGGTGAGCTCCAGACTGRCAGGGGCTGCCGAGGCTTGGCCTTTCCGAGCTCTCTCCTCTCTGGCTTGTTCGTGGCCATGGCCAGGGGATTGCTTGGCAGAGAGGCCAGGCCTGGCAGATGATCCCATAATCAGAGGGATAAGCTGATCCCAAAGCCCTGCTCCCCCTYCTCGCCCCATAATTGCCTTTGTTCCCAGCCCACGGGGCACAGCCGGGGCTGGTGCTCCGGTGCCCTTTTCACAGATTCAGCCTGGATTCCCGGCCAGACTGTGCAGATGTGGAGGAGCTCGGGGGGAGCGTTCATCCATCCACCCTCCGGGGAAGCAGCTGGGATGGCTCTGCAGGTGCCAGGAGAAGCTTGGAGAGCAGCCCTGCYTGAGAGCAGGAGAAACCTCCGCTGCCAGTCAAAGGGAAGAGCTTCTGCAGCTGCTGCCATCCTCAGAGCCAGAGGAGCTGTGGGGTGTGGGATCTCAGGAAGGGTAAGGAGGGATGGGGAAAGATGGGAAAAACCCCTGGATGGAGCTGGAATGATGCTGGGGGTGAAACAGGAGGGGTCTGGAGACTCTGGGAGGGAATGGAGGCACAAAGCCACCTCTGACCTGCCCTGAGACAGGAATGAACYGTGTGGGAGGCTCAGCCAGGCCTGGCTTGTGGGCCAGACCTAACAGATCCCAGGGTCACTGAGATTGGAAAAGCCCTCCCAGACCATCGAGTCCAACCTCTGCCCTGTCCCTACCTTGTCCCCAGCCCAGAGCACTCAGTGCCACCTCCACGCTTTCCCTGGACACCTCCAGGGATGGGCACTCCAAACCTCCCTGGGCAGCCCCTGCCAAGGCCTGACCACCCTTTCCATGGGGAAATTCCTGCTGATGTCCCCCCTGCCCCTCCCCAGCCCAGCCTGAGGCCGTTCCCTCTCCTCCTGTCCCTGTTCCCTGGAGCAGAGCCCGACCCCCCCGGCTGTCCCCTCCTGTCAGGGAGTTGTGCAGAGCCACAAGGTCCCCCC
>NW_026623603.1:732175-737536 GCF_030028575.1 Malurus melanocephalus
TGTTGTGATCCAGTTCAGGACCCAGAACCTGCTGGCCTTGGCCCATGGATTTGGGATCAGCTCCCTGTGGGTGTCAGGGAAATGGGTTCCATTTCAGACAGCCCAGGACAGAAATGTGGATTTGTGTGAGCAGCTTTGGGGTGTGTGGGAGGTGCAACCCCCAAGGCCTGGGCTGGCCCTACAGAAAAGCAGGAGAGCAACGTGGGAGTCTCTTGTCCTGCGCAGCCTCTGGACATGGAAGGCAGCTTTGGAATGGCTTCAGGGTCACCAAAGAGTCAGAAGGAACTCGGAAGACAGGAAGAAAGAGCAGTTTGAAGACCCCCTGAGCAGGCAGAGGTGAAGTTCCCCAGGAATGCAATAAACAACGAAGGAGATGGAAAACAGGGGCCAAAGGCAGCTCAAAATCAGCTCCTGCACTGCCAAGAGTGGGGCTGGAAGCTTCCTTGGGAAGAGGGGGCTGACCCTGAATCCCTTTAAAGAGAAGTGAGGAGGGCTCCACTCCACATCCAAACACTGCACAGGGAGCACAGGGAACAAGGTGAATCCATCAAGGAATGTGCAGCTCATCAAGGGCTGAAGAGGCAATTCTGTAATTAGGGGTGAGAGCTGCAGATGTGATTGTGATCCGGAGCTGAGAATGGGGCCAGGGCTGACAGGAAGGCCCTCGTGGAGCCTCTCCAGAGCAATCATCCACTGCTGAGCCGAGGAAACCGCTCCGGCTGCTCCGGAGGTCACAGAGGGCTGGCATGGCCTTGGCATGGCACAGAATTCCAAGTGGCACAAGGAGGATTGGAGGCAGGAACGGCAGAAAATCAGCAGAAAAACAGCAAAAAAAAACCCAGACAGGAAAAAATCTAGGCAGGGACACCGGGAAAAACCCCAGGAAAAATGCCAGGCAGGAACAGCAGGAAAAATCCCAGGTAGGAACACCAGGAAAAGCCCAGGCAGGAACACTGGGAAAACCCCAAATCAGGGATGAACAGGGCAGGAACACAGAGAAGGGACAAGCCCCCAGCACATCCCCTTTGCTTGTGCCAGGGGCAGCCTGGAGGAAAGTGACAGAAGGCCAGGGATTCCCAAGAAAATTCCCAGGAATTTCCAGGAGTKAAGGACAACACTGCTGAGGGGGATGAGAGCAGCCAGGTGAGAGAACTGAGGGGGAAAAAGGGGTTTGTGTGGGATCTGGTGTTCCTAAAGGATGGGGACAATGTTGAGGTCACCCAGGAGCACCAGCAGCCCTGCTAACCTCGCTGTAGTGGCACTGACTCCATCCAGGATTGCCCCCAGATCCCAAACCCTTCCCTGCACCGTGCTGTGCCCCTGAGTGACGGCTGCCCGGCCATCTCCAGCACAGCTTAATTTGATAAGAACCCTGAGCCACTTTAAAGGCTTCAATCACGGCACCTCCTAATCATCCTCTCCCGAACAAAATAATCCCACTTTGCTTAATCCCTCCTCCCGTGGAAATCCCATCACTCCTTCATTGTCTCAACGACTTCACAGGGCTCTGGCTCCCACACAGAAATAGCTGATTCCCCAGGAATCGGCAGAAACGGGACATCGCTCCCTGTGGGGTCTCTGTGACACCGGGTGTGGCACCTTGGAGCCACCTTGGGAAGGGACAATGCCTTCCCTGCAGCCATGGGATGAGCCATGGAATCACCTGGACCCTGTGCTCTGTGTGAGGCCCTCAGTGATGCTCACCCTGTGATGGTCATCCTCAATGATGTTCACCCTGTGATGGTCATCCCCAGTGATGTGGTCATCCGCAGTGATGCTCACCCTGTGATGGTCATCCCCAGTGATGTTCACCCTGTGATGGTCATCCTCAATGATGTTCACCCTGTGATGGTCATCCCCAGTGATGTTCACCCTGTGATGGTCATCCTCAGTGATGTTCACCCTGTGATGGTCATCCCCAGTGATGTTCACCCTGTGATGGTCATCCTCAGTGATGCTCACCCTGGAACGTGTCTCCTGCATCCTGAGTGTTCCAGGCATGTGGGATGGGGATGGTTGGAAACAATTTGGGAACCTGGTTTGGGTTTGGGTTTGGGTTTGGTTTTGGGGATTTTGTGATGCTGGGCCTGCAGATCAAAAGGAGCCGAGGGCAGGGAGCAGCAGTGACAGGATGGGACATCGCTGCTGGACAGAGGGACAGGGCTCCAAGGGTGCTGCACATTCCAGAAAAAAACACTTTTCCATGGACATCTTCCCATGAGGGCCCAGCAAATGCAGTTTGTTCCCTGTCTGACCCAGGAAATGCCCTGCACAGCCAGGATCCCTGCCCTCGGAGAAGCTGAGGCAGAAGATTCCAAATCAAGGATTGTCAGGATGTCCTGACTGCACTCCCAAYGTTTCTCTGCAGCTGTGACACACAATAATGCAATTATGAATTAAAACCAGATCACTATGAGATTTTTACTCATCTGCTTTGTCACCAGGGAGYAGGGCTGGAGGAGGAGCAGTGAATCCCTCCCCCGGAATCCATGGGAGCTGACACAGGTGCCGTTCCATCACAATCCAGACAAGGATTTTGCCTGGAGAAGGGATAGAGGTGAATCCACCACAGGAAATCTGTGAGCCTGTACCAGYTTTACAGAACTCAAATATTGTTTTTCTAGGAGTTTAAAAGGTGCTAAGAATGGTGTTGGCTGCTCCACTCCCACGCAAGCAACGAGCAGAGAAAGGCAGCTCCTGCATTTTTGTTGATTCAGTCTCACAATTCCTTGAGCCAAAAAGGAAACAAATCCAACATGTCTGGGTTTGGGGAGGCACTGAAGGAAAAGCAGCTGCTCTTTGGGTGGGATATGCTGTCTCAAGGTTGGGATGGAGCAGTTGATGTCCCCCATCCCAGCCCTGTGGGGGGTGGACAGTTCCCTGTCACTGGTGTGGGGTTGTCACTTTTTCAGGTTTTTGTGCCAGCACCAAGGCCGAGCTCCAATAATGAATAGGTGTTGTTTAGTAGAGTTCATTGATTTGGGAGAGATGGAATTTCACAGCCCTGATGGATGTCTGGAATATCCACAGGCACTGCAGCCTGGCCAGGGATTCCATGGAGATTTATTTTCCAGACACTCCGGAGTGGGAGTGGATTGTGTGCCCTAGATCTTGTCACATCCCCACTCTCACACACCCCATTCCAGAGGCAGGAAGGGAAAAAGCCTTCTCAGCATCCCAACTATCCCTGCCCTCTGGCAGTGGAAAGSCATTCCCTGTGCCCTGACATTCATCAGAATTCCCATCCTGYAGCTGCTGACCCCTGAAATCTGCCTGAGCTCCTGCAGGATTCCTCACCCACAGAGGGCATTTTTGTCTGGTGTTTTTTGGGRTGGTATTGGATGCACCATCATAGACCCAGCGTGCACTGACAGAGAGTGGCAGGACAGGAAAGCATTTCCCCGGAGATGGGAATGTTGAGTGGCCCCACAGGAGCATCTCTGGAGAGGTGGAGACCACCTGGGCAAGGAATGACCTCGGRAGAAGGACGGAGCAGCCCTCGGGGACTTGGAAAACCTCCCGGGACAGGCAGGGAGCTGCTGGCCAGGGCACAGCGAGCAGGGGAGGAAAAGCGCCTTGGGGGCGGTTCTGATCGCAGCCCTCGAGGGAAGCAATTTCCCCGAATTTCCCCCTTTTGTTCGCTCGGTGAATACTCCCTGATTTCCCGGGAGCGCCGATCTGTTTCCCCGCTCTCTCCTCGGGCTGAGCTCATCGCGCCTCCCCCGGCGCTGCCTCCCGCTCCCTCCCGGCGCAGCTCTTTGCTATTCACGGCCTCTCATCSCTCTCCTCGGGAGCCTTCCCGTGATTGGAGAGGGAAGGATGGGTAATGCATCCCGAGCAGCAGGCACCACATYGGGAGCGCGGTTCCTGACCTGCAATCCTGGGTGATTAGGCAGATGAAACGCTCAGGATGCCGAAGCTCTCCGTGCAATCCTTGTGTGCAAATCCTTGTGTTTCTCGGTGCAGTTCTTGTGTTTCTCTGGATCCTGCAGTTGGCAGCCAAAAACCAAGGTGGTCTCGCAAGAAGCATCAAAGAATCAGTCTGCAGGTCCACTCTGGGGCTTGGATTTGGGGGAAAAAGTGGATTTTAGAGGCAGAGAGTTCTGGAATCCCAAAATGGTTCGGGTTGGAAGGGAATGCAAAGTTTCTGCCATCCCATGTTGCTCCAACCTGGCCTTGGACACTTCCAGGGRTGGAACAGCCACAGCTTCTCTGGGCCTCCTCACCCTCAYAGGGAAGGATTCCCTCCCAAAATCCCATCCAAACCTCCTCTCTTTCAGTTTGAAGTCATTCCCCCATCCCTGCCCATGGAAAATCCCCCTCTCCATCTTTCCTGCAGCAGCAGGGCCATCATGGAAAATGCTGCWCTCCAGTAGGGGATGGACAGGGACACACCTGATTTATTGGATTACAGACAAAAAACTGTACCAGGAGGGAAACAGCCCTCTCCTGGACTGGACACAGCCTCAGGAAGGAGTAATTCCCATTGTCCTGGACTGCACACATCCCTCAGGAAGGAGGCAATTCCCATTGTCCCCATCTGGACATTCCCATGAAAGAGGGAATTCCCATTGTTCTGGACTGGACACATCCCCCAGGAAAGAGGGAGTTTATCCTGCCCAAACATGCAGTGTTTCCTCTCTGACCTCGTACAATCAAAGGAATTTCTGACTAACAGCACCTCCAGTAACAAACCTGGGGGTGTTTCATGTGTCTCGTGCCCTCTGAGAATAATGCAAGGGCTTCAAAACTCCTGTGGCACAAACTCCCTAAAATCAGGCTGGAATTGCAGTTAAGAATGAAATAAAACAAGTAATGGTCATTTTCTTTGGCTGCTCTTCATTATGGAGTTTTTCCCTTTGTCTGACACCGTTTTTACAGGGCCATATTCATAAAAAGCTGCACTTCCAGGGATGAGGGATGCTGGTGTTCTTAAGGGCTGTGGGAAKTGAAGCTGCCTCAGCAAAATGTTCTGTTCAACAGGTACAGCATGTAGAATTCCCAGATTTCACAGGCTTGGAGAGGGTCTTGGGAAGGGAAAACAACAGATTTGGAGTGGTGGTATCACCCATAGATCCAACATCTGAGGCTGCTGAAAGGGCAAAGTGGCATCACGAGCAAAACAATCTCCAGAAATGGTTCAATTGTCAAACAATTGTTCCTAATCTGGAACTAGAGACTAAATAACCCATTAATTACATTTCAAGGGAGTGTTTTTAATTGATTAGTGCATGGTGTGGCTGCGTTCGGGAGTGTTTGGGTAACAACACCATGTGGCTTTAATATTTTTAATTTCAATTATTCCTGGAATGCACCCTCAGCTCTGACTGTACTCGGGTTTGTTTCTCTGCAATTTCTCTT
>NW_026623603.1:739222-741371 GCF_030028575.1 Malurus melanocephalus
CAGGGACAGCAGCCAGGGAACAGCTGGAGCTGGGCCAGGCCAGGCTCAGGCTGGAGAGCAGGGAAAGGTTCTTCTGTGCCCAGAGGGTGCTGGCACTGCCCAGGCTCCCCAGGGAATGGTCCCGGCCCCGAGGYTGCCAGAGCTCCAGGAGAGTTTGGACAGYGCTGCCAGGGATGCACAGGGGGGGATTGGTGGGGGGTCTGKGCWGKGCTGGGGTYGGATCAGTGATCCTTGTCAGGACATTCCATAATTCCATGKTTTATACCCAGATGGGAACAGCAGGAGAAAATCCCCCACGTGAACCAAGCCCCAAACTCATTTCTAGTTGGGATGTGAATGGTCCACGTGCCTTTTAGGGGATAAAGGAACAATGCTGGAGCTCTGGCAGCAGAAGATGTCATCCACCTGAGGAGATTTGGAAATGTCTCAGCAAATCCAGGGGTGCAGATGGGGGCTTAGGGAGCCAGATAAGCAGGACACGAGTCCAGTTCATAATTCATGTGACAGTCCTGTATTTGAGGGGCTATTAGGATGGAAAAGTGTAGCGAGGGCATTACAGGCTATTGTATCAAATCCTGGCATCCACACTTTTATCATGGATTAAAAAAAAAATTAGAGGAGCTCAGGGAAGAGCTGGAAGACTGAGAAAAGGCCTGGCAGACCTGCTGGGTGATGATAGGCTTAATGACTTCAATCTATTTAGCTCATCAGAGAGCAACTCGAGAGGTGACTTGATCACGGGCTCTAAGTACTTGCAGGGAGGAGATTTTTGATAGCAGAGGGTCCTTTAATCCAGCAGACAAAGCCAGGGCTGCGGCTGGCAGGTGGAGCTGCAGGAAGGATAATTCCAGGGGCAGTTAATTCCTGGTGTTTCACAGGAAAGGYAATTAACTCCTGGGAGTGGGGACGTGCTGAATCCATCTTTGAAGGAGAATTGGGGAGATTTGCTCACGTCTGACACAAATTGTGGGCTTGTTGGAAAACAGACCAGTTTAAAAATTTTAGGTGTAACTTTAGTCAAAGATTTTGTTTGTCTTTGCCCCTGGGGAAAGGCACTAAAGTTTCTTTCCAGTGCATTGTTCCACCAGGTGAGGCCTGAGGAGCTACACAGCTCAACAGAGCGGGAGGGGACAGGAGAGAAGGGACATCAGTGACCATCAGTGACCATCAGGGAGCATCAGGGACCATCAATGACCATCAGGGAACATCAGTGACCATCAAGGGCCACCAGTGACCACTGGTGACCATCAACAACCATCAAAGTCCATTTACAGAACATCAGCCCCAAACCTCCCCCCTGSCATGGCCGGACGCACGTGGTCTGGGAAAAGAGATAAGATGAAAGAGCTGGATCAGAAGAAACTCAGATCCAACAGAAACCCAAATCCTGAGAACTGCACAACGTTGGACCAATGAACATTGAACCAGTGGAGTTCAATGGGGTTTGACTGGATAAAGTTTGGGGGAAATCTTGTAGAATCCATGTGTCACAGAATGATTTTCTCTGCACAGCCAGGCTGTGTGTGGATGAAATTATTTCTGTGGCACATCCTGGCCAGAACAACATCCTGGTCAGAAAATAAAGCAATGCCTTGACTTTCTAACATTAAAATGTTTTCAGAGAGTTTTTGTTTTCCCTGCAGTTTGTGTGACAGGCTCAGTGCCCTCCATCCATGTGGGAGTGGAGGGAATTTTGCCCTCCCCTCTCCGAGCACAGGGTCCTGCCTGCTCACACCTGCTCAGGACTGGGGCAGGATGGGAACTTCCTTCCCTGGGGATGTTCTGGGGGTGCCTGGGGGGTTCATTTCAGATTCAGGTATCCCTCACATGGACAACTCTTGGACAGAGCTGGTTCCCTCTGGAATGTTTTGGTGGTGCTCAGGGCTGTGGGGTGAGGTCGGCTGAGCTTGTGTTGGGCACAGCCATGGCTGTGGCCTCTCATTTTATCTGGGATGAATTATATCTGTTTTATCTGTTTTATCTGTTTTATCTGTTTTGTCTCCAGCCTGGAGAATGCAGCTGGCAGGGCTGGATGGATCTGAGGGGTTTCTATCCCGTATTTTTGTTGCAATGCTCCTGTTTCTGTTGCCCAGCTCACGTCAGGTTTAGGAAATGCTGGGATTGGCACCAAGTCTGCCTGAGCTCTTCT
>NW_026623603.1:742421-744001 GCF_030028575.1 Malurus melanocephalus
TTCCTGGCTGGTCATCCCCGAGAAACGCTTCCAAGGGGAAAAGGAAAACTCTCCCTCAGCTGGAAGGRACCTGGTGGGGCTGAGAACCCCTGTGCTGGTGACAGCAGTGTCACCAGAGGTGGGGGACAGAAGTGGGAACGAGCTGGGCCTTTGGGACAGCCAGGAGAGATCCAGAGGGATTCCCACACCATTGGTGCCCGGGATGTTCTCTGTCACCAGCTGGGAACGCTGGTTTGGGGGGACACCTGAGTGGAGTTGGGGCTCTCAGAGGTGATGCAGGAGGAGTCAGAGATGTGTTCTTCCATCCTTTGGCCATATAACTCACCCTTTCACCATATTCCTCATCCTTTTGCCATATTCCCTATGTTTTTGCCATATTCCTCATCCTTTGCCCATTTTCCTCATCTTTTGGCTATATTCCTCATCCTTTGGCCACATTCCCTATATTTTTGCCCTATTCCTCATCCTTTGGTCATATTCCCTATACTTTGGCCATATTCCTCATCCTTTCACCCTGTTCCTCACCCTTTGGCCATGCAGGACACCAGAAGGATGCGCTCAGTTTTTGGGAACTCGGCAGCTCCTCCATGTCCCTCCTGCCACATTCCTGAGGTGCTGCTCCCCGTGTACTGCACCCCTGGGAGGGCAGAACTGACACCCAGCAATCCCTCCTTTCAAAATCCAAACCAGGGCTGGGCAAAGCAGGGAATAAAAGCAGGAGAATGGGAGCAAATGTGGTGCCCTGCTTTTGTTTTTTATATTTTCTGGAGTTTCTGGGAGCCCCCAAATCCTGGGAACCACTGGCAACCAGGCCAGGAGGGAGAAATCCTGGGATCCTCTCACCTGGGTGAAGCTGGGGATCCCTGGGGTGTGGCAGTTCCTCAGGCACACACATCCCTTTCTTGTGTTTTCCTGGGAAAAGCAGAATATTTTAAGAGGAACAAGGCAAAAGCCGTTGTGAGACAAGTTCCTGTTTTTCTGGGCTGAGTTGTTCGCCCACCCAGCGGCCCCACGGAGCAAATCCTGAGAGGAAGGGCCTTGCAGACAGCTCTGCCTCCAGTGAGCTGCTCCCMAAGGCAAAAACAGCAACAAAATTCCTCCAGGGCAGGGCTTGAGACAGAGAATTTACTGYTGTGGTGTTTCCTGCAGGGATCCCACTCCTGCTTGGAATAATTGGAGCTCAGAGCTGAGTTTGGTGCAGAAATGGAAACCTGGCTGTGCTGGGAGGGGCAATCGAGAAACCTGGGAAATCCTGTCTTTGCTGCTGCTTCCAGGGAAACACTACGGCCTTTGGGCTCAGGGAAAGGGTGAAGGGATTGGTGCAGGAGGCTGCGTTTACCCCTTGGAATCATGGAAAGGTTGGGGTGGGAGGGACATTAAAGATAATTTTATTTTAACTGCTCCCATGGGCAGGGACACCTCCCACCATCCCAGGCTGCTCCAATCCCCAATGTCCAGCCTGGCCTTGGACACTGCCAGGGATCCAGGGGCAGCCACAGCTTCTCTGGGCACCCTGTGCCAGGGCCTCCCCACCCTCCCAGGGAACAATTCCTTCCCAATATCCCATCCATCCCTGCCCT
>NW_026623603.1:744427-747913 GCF_030028575.1 Malurus melanocephalus
TGGCGAAAGGTAAAAAAAAGGGGGAAAAAAAGCAGCCCAGGCTCATTGTGACGCTGGAGATGAAAAGGCAGACAAGGCTGGAAATTCATTCATCCGCATCACTCACATTAAGCCTTAAAATGTTCCTGGTAGCCACTGGAAATCATTAGAGAAGTGACAGCTCTGTTCTCTGGAGGAGCAGGGCTCCAAGTGGGGGGTAGAGGAGATGCTTTAGCAAGAAAAATTCGCCGGAGCAGCCTCGAAGTCAGTGATTTCTCTGACTTCATCTGCACATTAAAAATGCAAGCGAATGCCTTTTGGTGTTAGCGCTGCTCCTGGATATGCGATGGAGTCAATTCACAGCTCTTCAGTGGATAATTCTTTTTGTTTTCAGCAAAGGCTGTTGAAACAGAATGGAAAATTAAAGCAATTTTTCCTGACAGCAATGCATAAACGTTGACCATGAAATGGCAAAGCAAAAAAACACAGACCCGAGAGCAAGAGCGGCTCTAGGAGTGTGTGAATGAGGCGGCAGCGAGTTCATTACAGCTCTCATTTGAATAAAGGCAGGAGATGATGCCCTCGCTGTAATGGAAATGCTCTTCAGGTCTGAGCTCTCCGTGGCCATTAGAGCCTGGAGAGGATTGTTTGGGAAGGGATGGATGCAGCCACAGCACCGCTGCTCTCCTGCTCCTCACCAGGGAACGTTCCCCCTCCGTGCCTGGGGCTTGGGGTGGGTGGGTCCTGCTTGCCCAGAAATCTCTGGGAATGTTCTGCTCTGGAGCATCTCAAGCCTTTCCCTACTGCTCCAAAGCACACTGGGGTGGTCTGGGAGGGATGAGCTGAAAATCTGCTTGTCAGAGCTCCTGGAAATGTTTTGAAGCACTTCAAAAGCTCGAGAGAAACTGAAATTCTGGCTGAAGGAAAAGGGGCTGCATTTGGGATGACACTGGGACCTTCCGTGTCCCAGCTCCCTGCACATCCCACACAGGTTTGTCTCTGCAGGGTCTCTGGAAGCTGGAATGGGAGCCCTGGATGCATTCCAGGCTTCTGCCAGTGCTGGCAGGGGCTGCCCAGGGAGGTTTGGAGTGCCCATCCCTGGAGGTGTCCAAGGAAGGGCTGGARGTGGCACTGAGTGCTCTGGGCTGGGGACACGGTGGGGAYWGRGCACAGCTTGGACTCGATGGYYTKGGAKRKSTTTTCCAACCTCACTGATTTGGGGATTCAGGGATYGTGGGCTCTTCTTTCCCTTCTGTGGGCACCAAGGGTTTCCTCATCTCTACCCCTCCTCCAATTCTCCAGCTGCATGAGAGCTGGTGCAGAGGAAATCTGGGATCCTCTGTCCCATGGGGACGTGTCTGGGCTGTTATGGTGCCACTATCCCAGCGGGACACCATTCCCCTGCTCCCTGCCTGCCTGGGATTCATTAATTCCCCAGAGGAGCAGGGATTTGTGTGACACGTCCCTGTAAAGAGACAGGAGTCTCCCAAATTTTCCCGTGTCTCCAACAGATCTCCACACGTTTTTCCTTCCCTTTTGAGCAGGACTTAACGATTCGATGGTCTCAGAGGGCTTTTCCAACCGAAAAGATTCCAAAATTTAGCCCGCTTTGCTCAGGCTCACTCGTGGCCGTGTCCTCACCTCGGTGACAGCCGCATCCCGGGTGTCCCCTGGGGGAGCATCGGTGCCATCCCCGAGCTCCGGRGAGCGCGGACGGGCGGGCAGGAGCYCAGGGAGGGCTCGGGAGGCTCGGGGGGATGCGGGTGTGGTGGCCCCGCCGCAGCCCCGGCTCGCTGTGCCGTGTGTCCCGGTGCCACTAGATGTCCTTGTGGGAAAGGCCTTGGCGCTGCCCGCGGGCAGGAGCCGGGGATGGAGCGGGGANGATGGTCTCAGAGGGCTTTTCCAACCGAAAAGATTCCAAAATTTGCCCTGCTTTGCTCAGGCTCACTCGTGGCCGTGTCCTCACCTCGGTGACAGCCGCATCCCGGGTGTCCCCTGGGGGAGCATCGGTGCCATCCCCGAGCTCCGGRGAGCGCGGACGGGCGGGCAGGAGCYCAGGGAGGGCTCGGGAGGCTCGGGGGGATGCGGGTGTGGTGGCCCCGCCGCAGCCCCGGCTCGCTGTGCCGTGTGTCCCGGTGCCACTAGATGTCCTTGTGGGAAAGGCCTTGGCGCTGCCCGCGGGCAGGAGCCGGGGATGGAGCGGGGACACCTCTGCCGCGCTGTCCCCCAGCCATGTGCGGCTCTTCCACAGCCACGGGCAGCATTCCCGGCCCCAGGGAGGCGCGGGGAGCGCAGGGAATGTTCCGGTCCCGGAGGTTCCCGGGGCAGCCCCCGTCCCTACAAACCCAGGGTTGCAGGGAAGGCTCGGGCAGCTCTGAGAGGAGCTGAGAGTGGGGCTGGGCGGTGCCAGCCTGGGCAGAGACACCTTCCCAGGGCTCAGATCTGTGAGGAAAATCAATCCACARCACCGRWGGTTTATGTCCAAAAAAGAGACAGAGGAGTCTCGTAACTTTATTCATGAATAAAGAGAGAGGCCATGGGCAKTTCCATGAGRTCTCTCRAAYTGATAGAGGACTCAGCCTCTTTTATCCCAATTTCCCGGCCACAGTTCCCTCTCYCTTTCCCCATGAGGGACTGGAGAGRTACAGGCTCCCCGAAATGCCCAGTGAAATCCCCTTTCTAATGTACATMCACCCTTTAATACACATCTCCATGTCTCTGCTTTTGCAGTTCATTAACACAGSCTGGGCTCARTCAATCAGGGAATTCCTATGGAAATCCWTCCCATTGTTCCTTTCCATCTCCCAGTATCTCTCTTATCTCACCCCCTGAGTCCCAGTTTGTTTGTAAAACGTTCCCTTCTCATTTCTTTCATATCCCACGGCAGAATTCCTGGAGAGCCCCAGAATGTGGGAACCAGCGGGCAGCGCTCCAGCCCCGTGTCCGTGAGCTTTGGAGCGCCGGATTCGCACCAATGCTGCATTTTTGGAGGGCACATTCTGTCGGGACTTGGCTGTCACGGGCACCCAGTCCTGCCCAGGGTCCTGCTGTGCCAYCACCCTGTCCCTGTGCCCCGCCGCCCCTGCTCCCTCCTGCTGCATCCTTGGCAGCGGCAGCGCGCCGGGAGAAGGGCTGAGCAGCAGAAGGTGAAACTCTGCAGCAGAGAGATTACAGCTCCTCTGGTTTTCCTTTTTTTTTTTTTTTCCCCTTCCCCCCTTTTTTTTTTTTTTTTTTTTTTTTTTTTTTTTTCCTTCAAAGGAATGACTTCGTATTTTTGGAAAGAATAGCTGCTCCGAAAATCCTGGTACAAACTCTTCCAGGCTCCTCCAGCCTGGCTTATCACGCGCTGTGCTGGGGCCCTGGTGGGAATTTATGCGGGATTTTAACTCTTGGATGCCTTGTCCATCCTGAGCCAGGGACCCCTTACTCCAAGGGTTGGGATTAACCCTGGGAGCGGCCGGCAAATCTCAGCGGGAATCTCGGGAAAGCGGGCTCAGCCCAGGGGAA
>NW_026623604.1:0-1783 GCF_030028575.1 Malurus melanocephalus
CCTTCCCCGGGGCAAAGACCAACAAAATCTTTGACTAAAGTTATATAAAAAAATTTTAAACTGTTCTGTTTATCAACAGTGCCATCAGGCACCCTGAGCTGCCCCTCTGAGCTGTGGTACCCAGGGTTGGGGGGACACTGTGCCGTCCCCTCGCTCAGAACAGCCCTGAGCCAGGGTGGGACATTCCCATTTTATCTCAACCTGGGATGGATCCAGTGGGCTTGGGGTCGTCGGGGCAGATGAGCAGAGCGAGGCTGGGGTACTGCTTTTGAAGTTTGAAAATAGAAATAAACCCCCACAGAGCAGTGTCTGCAGAGCAGGGGTTTGTTTGTTGCAGTGCTGGAGGTGAGGGGATCTCTCCACCCAACTCACCTACCTTTGTCATTTATACTGGAAGYATTTATTTATACAATAAGTGTTACTTAATATTGTTATGTCAGAATAACATCATCATATCTGCGTCCGGARCTCATTTACATAAAGTTACCTCATGRTTATAAATAGTTTTTCCGCACCGCGCTTGCGCTTTCTCAATTTAGGTGGCGTTAGAAAAATTAACCCACAAACACCAGAGGTTTGTGTCCAAAGAGGAGATAGAGGAGTCCTGTGACTTTATTCGAATAAAGGGAGAGGTCATGGGCATTTCCCATGGGGAAATGGGAAAATTGATAGAGGAAGCAGCCTCAAACTGATAGAGGAAGCAGCCTCTTTTCATTTCTCGACTGAACTTCCTTTTCTCTTTCCYCATTGGCTGAGGTGTTTGAGACGTTCAGGCTCCCCAAAATCCCTGGCACAGCTCCCCTTCCAATATACACCCCCTTTAATAAACATCCCCCTTCCTTTTTTTGTGTTCCTCAGTCTCTGCTCCTGTAGCTCATTAACACAGCCCGGGTTCAGTCAATCAGTGGGATTCCCATGGAAATCCTTCCCATCGTTTCTTCTATCTCCTGATATCGCTCTTCTCTCACAGTTTGTTTGTAAAGACACTCCCCTCTCATTCCTTTCACTGSTCTTGGGAGTCTTCTTCGAGGAAAACTTAAGGCCTTCCTCGCATCTGAACTTTTTAACCTTCAGAGCATGCCCAGTTACGGCGTTTCTTGGGCTTTCTGGATCTAACCGCCCTAAATTCTTCATCTCGAGGCTAATTGGTTTTACATTTACCAATTTTTCATTATTTTACCTTGTTGTTTCCCAATTAGTTATTGATTTTTCGAGGTTGTATGCCTCGAAGTACATAAATAAGTAAGGGGATAAGTGGATAAATAACTTTCCTAAGCACGTTTTTCCTTACTTAAATACTAAGCAACTAATTAACTACATTTAATTATTACCTTATATAGAAAGTTATAAATCAACTTGCATAAATATAAATACCTTATATAAAAAGTTATTAAATTCAAGTTACGTGAATATTAAAACATTATAATTCAAGTTACATAAATATTTTATAAATCAAGCATATAAACATTAAAACATATACATATACAGATATATATGAACATTTTGTAACTTTGACCTAAATTATATAGGGCATCACTTTCTGGGGATCTCTGATCCTGGGGCTTGGGAGAGATTGGGAAATTTGGGGGTGGGGTGTTTGTAACGTTTGGATCTGGCAGTGTCACTGAAACTGTGGGAAAAATAAAAACCCTCCAACACTCTATTTGAAATTATAGAGAATCAGGCATTACTTGATTTTCTGGCCAGGATGTGCCAAGAGAAATATTCCAAATCTGAGGATTTTCCCTCAAACTTTATCCAGTCCAAACTCACAGAGATTCAT
>NW_026623604.1:3132-5562 GCF_030028575.1 Malurus melanocephalus
AACACGTGGCTGGAGAGTTTTTGTTTTGTTTTCCYGCAGTTTGGGTGGCAGTGTTTTGGGGTGGGATAGCACTTGGCTCTCCCTGCATCTCCCCATGTCCCTGGAGCACCCGTGGGAGGTGCAAAGTGGGGCCATCATGTTCCTCTCTATTCCCAGGTGTGCTCCCGCCCCCTGAGCTAGGCTGCAGGGAATCCCACTGGAATCTGGGAACACAAATTTTAAAAGCCAGAGTGCAGAGGCTTCAGTCGGACCCACTGCCCGGCTGCTCCTCTGGTGGTGTGACCGAAACTGCAGGGGAAACAAAAAAAATATCCAACAACATTTTTAACATTTGAGAGTCGAGGCACTGCTTTATTTTCTGGCCAGGATGTGTCATGGAATGATTTCTTTCTACATATCTGGGCTGTGTGTGGATGGCACAAATTTAAAAAACGACTTTATTTTCGGGCCAGGGTGTGCAACAGAAATAATTTCATCCACACACAGCCCGGGTGTGTAGAAAGAAATCACTCCATAACACATTCTGACCATCTGACACGGGAAGTGTCACCCGTGTCACCCCTGGTTCCCATGGTTCCCCTGGCCCCAGGAGCCAGCAGGATCTCCCCGGCCACCCCGGGAAGTGTCACCCGTGTCCCTGCCGCAGTGCCCCAGTCCCCCTGCCCAGGAAATGCCTTGGCGATAAAATATTCCCCATCCCTTTCAGCCTGGGCTTTCCACTTCAGTAGAAATATCCTCTCCCCACTTCCCAAACAGCAGAAAGTTTTGGGGGGGATCCAAGCATGAAGCRGGGAGCACGAGGGAGCACGGACAGGCAGATTTTGTCTCCAAATGGCCTGAAAAATCGCTGGCTAATCAAAGCAGCAGCGCTTCCCTGATTGCGGCTCCGGCTGCCCGCCCTGCCCGATGCCCATTAGCTGATCGGGGTCAGCGGCCGGGCTCTGCGGATCCAAAACTCTGCCCCTCTGCCCCTCTGCCCGGGGAGCCGGTGGAGAGCCCGCAGAGAGCCCGCGGAGCCGGGAGCAGCGCGTCCTGGCACAGTGGCAGCAGAGCCATCAGCGCTGCTCTTCCTGGGCGCTCCATCCCCCAGTTCTGGTCTAACATCACAGTCAGATGGCAGAAAAGAACCCTTCAYGGAAAGGGTGATGGCAAACTGGAATTGTGCGCCCGGGGAGGCGCTGCAGTCACCGTGCAGGGACGTGTTTAACAAAAGGCTGGATGTGGCACTCAGCGCCGTGGTTTGGCTGATGAGGAGCTGTTGGGTKGCACTTGATGATCTCCAAGGTCCCTTCCAGCCTGGTTCATTCTGTGATTCTGTGATTCGGTGTGTGATTTCGGTGTGCTGCTCCCATCATTTTTGCTTTTTTCTGATGGGAGCAAACCTTCCTGCTGGGCTGGGGGCTCTCAGCAACGAGGTGGCCTTAAAGCAGCTCAGAGAAGGTTCCAGACTGCAAAGGGCAGGGCAGGATGGGCGCAGTGAGCAGATTCACAATTCCCATGGGGCTGAGTTAATTTGGAACTGAACAGCAATGCCTAAAGCAGCTCGGAGAAGGATCCAGACTGAGGAGGGAAGGGCAGGATGGGCACAATGAGCACATTGTGAAATCCCACGGGACTGAGATCCTTTGGAACTGAACACGGCAAACAGCAGTGAGGTGTCCTTAAAGCAGCTTGGGGCAGGATCCAGACTGAGGAGGGCAGGGCAGGATGGGCACAATGAGCAAGTTCAGAATTCCCATGGGACTGAGATCCTTTTGCGCTGAACAGTGGTGCCCAAAGCAGCTCAGAGCAGGATCCCGACTGTGTAGAGTAGGGCAGGATGGGCACAGTGAGAAGGTTCGGAATTCCCACAGGACCGAGATCCTTTGGAACTGAGCAAACAGCAGTGCCCAAAGCAGCAGGAGAAGGATCCAGACTGAGGAGGGCAGGGCAGGATGGGCACAGTGAGCAGATTCACAATTCCCGTGGGACTGAGCTCTTTTGAAAGGGAACATTGCAAACAGCAGTGCCCAAAGCATCTTGGGGAAGGATCCAGATTGTGGAGGGGAAACAGGATGGGCACAGTGAGCAGGTTGTGAAATCCTACAGGACTGAGATCCTTTGGAACCGAACAGCAGTGCCCAAAGCAGCTCAGAGGAGGATCCAGAGTGCAGAGGGCAGGGCAGGATGGGCACAGTGAGCAGGTCCACAATTCCCACGGCACTGGGATCCTTTGTAACTGAACAGGGCAAACAGCAATGAGGTGTCCTTAAAGCAGCTTGGGGGAGGATCCAGACTGAGGGCAGGGCAGGATGGGTGCAGTGAGCAGATTGTGAATTCCCACAGGACTGAGATCCTTTGGAATTGAACAGCAGCACCCAAAGCAGCTCAGAGGAGGATCCAGAGTGCAGAGGGTAGAGCAGGATGGGCACAGTGAGCAGATCCACAATT
>NW_026623604.1:6866-9199 GCF_030028575.1 Malurus melanocephalus
CCAATGTACTCCTGGAGCTCCCAGAAACCCCCAGAGTGCCCCTAAAAGGGTTTCCCTGCTCCCAGAAAACCCCAGAGTGCCCCTAAAAAGATTTCCCTGCTCTCAGGAACCCCCAAACTGCCCCTGGAAGCAATTCCCTGCTCTGCTCCCTTTTCTTTGGGAATTCTGCCTTTATGAGAACGTGGGCCCACCCTGCAGACCCCAAATTCCCTTTCCAGAGCCATTCCCAGGCCCCGATTCCCGCCCCTCGTGTTCCCCGTCCCTCTCCAAGGTGCTGAATCCTCCTTTCCCCTCCACATCCCAGATTTTCCTTTCCCTGGGCTCATCCATGTAAGGCTCCTGATCAAGGCAGATCTTTTTTTTTGGGGGGGTCTTTGGACACCCGAAAAAGCCGTGCCCCATTTCCAGCGGGGCTCGTTTGCCTCCCCTTTTCCCAAAAACGTTTTCTGTGCCGAGGGATCCAACAGAAAACCCGAGCTGGGAACATAAATACCACAAAAAAGCAGAGGAGAGCTTCCTGCAAAGGCACAGAGTGTCTGGAAAAATCCCATGTGCAATTCCTCGCCTTGCTGTCACCCAGGAGGTGACAATGCCACCGTCCCCGCAGWGTCTCACACTCTCAGCCCAACCCCAAATGGGTTTTTTTGAGGTTTAAAGGTTTTTCCCTGGAGGTTTAAAGGGAACTGTGCAGGAAAGGCGGCGCTCGAGCTGTGCTAGGAAATATTTTTAAAAGTCTGTGTCCCGTTGCCGTGGCGACAAAAGTTCTTAAAAGGAGGAAGATTAAAGTCCGGGCTGGGAACGGTGGCTCGGGGAGAGGAAGGGGGGCTGCTGCCATGGCAACCCCAACCCCGAGGGTGCAATCATGGCAACCCCAAATCCCAGAGCACAATCGTGGCAACCCCAAACCGGAGAATGCGATCATGGCAACCCCAAACCGGAGAGTGTGATCATGGAAACCCCAAATCCGAGGGTGCATTCATGGTGACCCCAAATCCGAGGGTGTGATCATGACAACCCCAAATCTGAGGGTGTGATCATGGTGACCCCAAATTCGAGGGTGCAGTCGTGGAAATCCCAAATCTGAAGGTGCGATCATGACAACCCCAAATCCGAGGGTGCGATCATGGAAACCCCAAACCCAAGAGCATGAGAGGCGAAATGCGGGGGTGGCAGGATCTGGGGGGTTCTGTTTATYCATGAACACCTGGGGGGTTCTGCTTCACCATAAACTTCTGGGGGTTCTGTTTATCCATAAACATCTAGGGGAGTTCTGTTTGTCCATGAACATCCGGAGGGTTTGTGTTTGTCCAGAAACATCTGGCTCTCCCCTGATCCAATCTGGATCCAGCTCCTCCTGATCCAATCTGGATCCCAGCTCTTCCTGATCCAATCTGGATCCCAGCTCTTCCTGATCCAATCAGGATCCCAGCTCCTCCTGATCCAAACTGGATCCCAGCTCCTCCTCCTGATCCAATCTGGGGGATCCCCTCAGGGGACTGTCCCCATGCAGGGTCACAGCCCAGATCCCAAACCCAGAGCAGCAGMTGAATATCCACCCTCTCTGCACACCCCAAAATCCTGGCTCTGTGTGCTGCCTGGCTGGGATGGATCCCGAGAATCCTCTCAGCAGCTCCAAATCCATCATCCATCYGTGCCCTCGGGCTCTGTGCTCGCTGCTCTTCATCCCTCAAAGGCAGGACGGCGCCTCCTCCACCTCACACGGCTTCTCCTGTTCCTGGCTGGAGTTCCCGGGGTTATGATGGGGTTGGAGTGCTTTGAAAAACACCCAGAGGTGTGAGAGRAAAAGTCATTAGCACAGAAAAACTCCCGCTGGCACAGGAGATCCTCCTGCAAACCGCTGCTGCGGCTTCATTAAAAGCTYTCATTCCAGCAGGATGGATTCGCTCGGGGTTAGCGAAATGAGAAATCATTTCTGCAGGGGGAGGAAGGAAAGAGCAGCCCAGGAGGAATTATCCRTTCTGAATTATGTGCTCAGCTTTCCCACTGCCCTATTGAGTCAGCAGCCAGGGCTGCATTTCCTACAACAGCCTTTCATGCTGGATTGTGGAGATATTCTCCTTTTCAGCCCCCAAAGATCACTSGGGTGGCCTTTCTTTTAGCAGTATTTATCCAAATCATCCATCCCTCGCCATCCCATCCCTCTGTGCTTCCTCCTGGTGTGGGATGTGGCCCTTGGGTGGGGATGGCTGGCGAGGGATGAGCCGATTCCAGCTGGGAAAACCTGATTGCTTCCCCTGATAATGAAATTTTCTGCCTTTTTAGCTCTGTGGGATCGGGGTTGATACCTGGTGGGGGCAGAGGTGGTGGGCACA
>NW_026623604.1:11729-13638 GCF_030028575.1 Malurus melanocephalus
TGGTCTCTGGGCTGGTCAAAGGGAGCCTGGGGTAGCCTATGGGCTCTCTGGGGGAACTCAGGGTGGTTTCTGGGCTCTCTGCAGGAGCGCAGGATGGTCTTTGAGCTGGCCAAAGGGAGAGCTGGGTGGTCTCTGTGCCCTCTGGAGGAGCCCAGGGTGGTTTCTGTGCTCTCTGGAGGAGCCCAGAGTGGTTTCTGTGTTCTCTGGAGGAGCCCAGGATGATTTCTGTGCTCTCTGGAGGAGCCCAGGATGATTTCTGTGCTCTCTGGAGGAGCTCAGCATGGTCTCTGTGCCTTCTGGAGGAGCCCAGGGTGGTCTCTGGGCTGTCTGGGGGAACTCAAGGTGGTCTCTGGGCTGGCCAAAGGGAGCCAGGGATGGTCTCTGGGTTATCTGGAGGAGCCCAGGGTGGGTTTTGTGCTGGCCAGAGCAAGCCCAGGGTGGGTTTTGTTCCATCCAAAGAGAACCCAGGGTGGTTTCCCCACCGAGCAGAGGGAGCCAGGGCTGCTGTGAGTGTGAGAGGCTGAGGGAGCTGTCCCTTGGCCATCCCTTCCCATCCGTGCACCCCAGCACCCGCGGGAAGAAGCTGAAGCGGGGCCAGTTTCCAACAGCGGGGCGAGGGGTGGTTAGTGCTGTCTCTGCCTGTCTGTACCTCACCGTGCCAGTGTCACCGGTACCTGGAGTTGTGAGGAATTTCTTCCTTTCCCAGATCTTATTCCAAAGCCCGGGTGAATGTTCCGGAAGGTGAGGTTTTGTTCAGCAAGTGCTGCCTTTGAAAATATCCCGATTATTCACCYRGAAYGGCCCCAAARCCTGGCCCCAAAGCCCAGCCCGAGGCTCAGGAGCTCCAAGCAGCTTCCCCAGGGGGCTGTGGGTGAAGGGCACCACTTGTGGGCTGCAGGTGAATTTTGGGTTCGGGGAGATGTGGGATGACCTTGGAAGGGGTTTGAGACACGGAGATGGCAGTGGGAAAAGAGCAGGGAACACCGGGGGCTGACTCATAATGGGGATAGGGAATATTGGATAATAGGGACGATCCCAAAGCTCAGCTGGAGCTGAAGGAGGGGAGAGGCCCAGGAGCAGAGCGTGGAGGCCTGGGATGCATCCAGAGCACCCCGACTCTCAGTCCTGTGGGACAGCTGGACCGGGCTGTGGCAGTGAGAAGGACACTGCAGCACGGGCAGCGCAGGCTGATCAGATCTCGGCAGCGGAGGATTTATTCACATGGGGCTGGAGGAGCAGAGGAGTCAAGGACGGGCCGGCAGAGCCAAGCCCCGGCCAGCCGGGCGCTGCCAGGGCCGCACCTGCAGCACCGGGCACTGGGCTCGGCTCCAGCCTGCGCTGGACACAAGGGCACAGCCTGCCCCGGCACCTGGAGCCCGGCCAGAGCTCGGGACATCGGCCCTGGGAAGGCAGCAGGGACTGCAGAGGGGGCAGAGGGGCAGCGGGAGGGGTGGAAGCCTGGTGAGAACGCGGTGTGAGGAAAATTAACCCACAAACACCAGAGGGTTATGTCCAAGAAGGCAAGAGAGGGACCCTGTGACTTTATTTTAATAAAGGGAGAGGCCATGGGACATTTCCATGGGGTCTCTCAAATTGCTGGAGGGTGCAGCCTCCTTTTTATCCCAATTTCCCAGCCTCATTTCCTCTGGCTGAGGTACAGACTCCCCAGATCTCCTCATACAGACCCCATCTAATGTGCATCCCCCTGCCCCTTTTATTTATTCTTTGTGTCTCTGTTCTTTTTCTCTCAGTCCAGGGGTTTAGCACAGCCTCGGGTCAGTACCAGTCTGTGTGAATTGGTGGAATTAGTCTGGAATTTATGGTTCCTCCCATTGCTCCTTTCACCCATCATTATCTGGCCTTATCTACCGGCAGACCCCGTAATTTGTTTGTAAAGACATCGATCATT
>NW_026623604.1:14712-17179 GCF_030028575.1 Malurus melanocephalus
GCTGGGAGCAGAGCTCGGAAAGGGAGCAGTTCTGGGGAGCTGCCGAGCAAAGGGATGCGGCAGAGAGGGAGAGGCACAGCACAAACACAAGGAGGAGAGAAGGCTGTAGCTGGGAACTGCCCCAGGGGCTCTGCTTTATGGGACCCTCAGCACAGGTTCTTAGAGGKTTTTTGGGGAGGTTTCAGATTGCCCAGACCCCTGGCAGCCTGCTGGTTCTTCCCTTGGACCAGTAGGGAAAAGAGGAGGAAGAGCCAAGCTGTGCTGTGTGCTGGCTTCGGGAGCAGCCTTGGATTATCTGAGCACTGGGACATTCAGTCCCTGTCCTGCCCAAATCTCCTCCTGCAGCCTCTCACTTGTGCTGTGCCAGTTGTGCCTGGCAGGRAGGCTGGCTGGGATCTGGGGGGTGGCAGGAACCACCCAGAATGCAGAAATTCCCCCTGGAGGCCGGGAGCTGCTGAGGTTCCTGTGTCCTCTATGGCACAGAGCGTGCCCAGCACCTGGCAGTGGCACAGCCCTGCTGTAGATCCAGCCCTGGGATCCATGGGGTGACAGGAACCGTGGAGAATCCAGAATTTCCCCTCCAAGGCCAGGAGCTGCTGAAATTCTTGAGGCCCCTGTGGCACAGAGCACTCCCAGCACGTGGCAGTGACAGTCACAGTGCAGGTCCAGCCCTGGGATCCATGGGCTGGCAGGAACCACRGAGAATTCAGAATTTCCCCTCAGAGGCCGGGACTTGCTGAGATTCCTGTGTCCACTGTAACACAGAGMACTCCCAGCACATGGCRGTGGCASAACCCMAGTGCAGRTCCAGCCCTGGGAYCCGTGGGCTGGCAGGAACCATGGAGAATTCAGAATTTCCCCTCAGAGGCWTGCTTTCCTGACCTCCCTGAGCTCATTTCTTCTCCCAGGTCGCTTTTTTGCCAGATTGGTGGGTAAAAAGAGCTGTTTTCAAGCCCAGTGAGTGCCAGAGCTGGTGCAGATGCTGTGGAGGGGATCAAGGACAGGAGCAGGGGTACAGGACCCCCTTCAGCTGTTCACAGATCAGCTCAGGCCTTACCTGAGCCCTGCAGAATTCCCCCCAGCCTCCAGTGAGAGGAGGAGTGTTCCCTGCCCAGGAGAAGAGCCAGAKAGCCAGATATGCAAATTATTTTCACGCTTTCCGCAGGTTCTCCCCATTAATTTCTCCCCCTAATCCTGCAGCTCGGCTGGATTAGTATTTCTGTCGAGTCACCACGCACAGCCTTCCCCTCCTCCCCAGCGCTCCGTAACCTTGAGGGCTGGCGAGGGCGATGGTGCTGCTCGCTGCAGCTCCGCGGAGCAGGGCAGGGGCAGGGCTGACCCTCACTGCCGGCGGGATGCGGGAGGCTCAGGGCAGGGGAAGGGGCGCTCCGGGCCCACTGTCACTCCCGGCGGGATGCAGGGACACTCCGGGCTCGCTCTCACTCCCGGCGGATGTAGGAAGCTCAGTACTCGGAGCTCTGGTCTCGCTCTCACTCCCAGAGGGATGCAGGGAGGCTCAGCTCCCAGGAGCTCCTCGGAGCGGGGCAGAGGCTCTCGGAGCTGACCCTCACGCCCTTCGAGATGCGGGAGGCTTCGGGCTCACCCTCACTGCCGGCGCGATGCAGGAGGTTCAGCACACAGAGCAGGGCAGGGGCGATCCGGGCTCGCTCTCACTCCCAGTGGGATGCGGGAAGCTCAGTACTTGGAGCTCTGGTGTCTCGTTCCTAGCGGGATGCAGGAAGCTCAGTACTCGGAGCTCCGGGCTCGCTCTCACTCCCAGCGGGGTGTGGAAAGCTCAGCTCCCCCGGTGCTCCTCGGAGCAGGGCAGGAACGCTCCGGGCTCACTCCCAGCGGGATGCAGCGACACTCGGGGCTCGCTCTCTTTCCCCGCGGGATGCAGGAGTCACCGAAACTGCAGGAGAAACGAAAACTCTCCAACAACATTTTTAATGTCAGAAAGTCAAGGCATCACTTGATTTTCTGGCCAGGATGTGCCACAGGAATAATTTCATCCACACAAGGTCCGGGTGTGCAGAGAAAATAATTCTGTGACACATGGATTTCACAAGATTTTCCCCAAACTTTATACAGTCAAACCCAGAGAACTTTATTGGTTTAATGTTCGTCGGTCCAGCGTTGCATAGTGTTTAGTATCTGGTTTCCTATTGGAAATCCCATGGATTTCCTCACCTCTGATGCGAATCAGGTCCTCCTCCTTATCTCTCTTTTCCCAGCCCAGGTACCTTGGACCATGCCAGGGGGTCTGGGAAATGTTTGGGGTAGATGTTTGTTGATGTTTTGCTGATGTTCGTTGATGTTTTGCTGATGTTCGTTGATGTTTGCTGATGGCCGTTATATTTCAGGGATCTTTTGGGCTGCTCCCAGTCTGTTGAAATGTTGAGCTCATCTCCCTTGACGGGTGGCAAATCTCCTAAAAAAAAAACCCTTTAACATTCTTTTCCCCAGG
>NW_026623604.1:18437-19783 GCF_030028575.1 Malurus melanocephalus
ATGCCGCTGTTCGCCAACGCCGACCCCAACTTCGTGACGTCCATGCTGACCAAGCTGAAGTTCGAGGTTTTCCAGCCCGGCGACTACATCATCCGCGAGGGCACCATCGGCAAGAAGATGTAYTTCATCCAGCACGGCGTGGTCAGCGTGCTCACCAAGGGCAACAAGGAGACCAAGCTGGCCGACGGCTCCTACTTCGGAGGTGCGTGCTGCTCGCCCACCCTCCCGCAGCCGCGGCACTGCCAAGCTCAGGTGTTCCCCAAATCGGGCTGGGTCTGCTGGGGCTGACCCCCGSCACCTCCACCCCCGGAGCTGTGCGGTGGGAGGTGCCTGGCGGGTCACAAATAGCGACAGGACACAGCAGGGAAATTCGGTCCTTGCAGGTTCATTTCTGTCTGGCAGCTCGCTGAAGCTGAGAGCCTAAAGGTGAAAATGGGCCGTTCCCGGTTGTCCAGGCGCATTCCCACTCCTGCTGCCCGGCATCTGCCACGGGAGGGGCTGCATAAACGGGGAGGGTGAAACAGTCCCTGCTCTGCCCCGCCCTGGAGGGCAGCGGAGCTCCGGAGCGGTGGGGCAGGCTGGAGGCGGGGAAGGATTTAGGGCATCGCTGTGCGGAGGGCACAGAGGCCCCTCTGCTACCCGAGCCCACGGGGAGCCCGAGGCCGGCAGGGCAGGACAGGCACCGTGATGCCTAAATCTGGCTCCCTAAACCAGAGCTGGACAAAGTTCAGAGAATCCAAAGCAGTTCTGTTATTGCAGAGCCTTTAGGGCCATCCAGGGCAGTCCCAGCCCACCCAGGGACTGCACCCACAATGGACAATGGCTCACGGGTTTTTCACCCTTTCTCACTTTTGTCCATTTGCACATCAGGGCTGAATCCTCCAATTGCAGCTGCTGCCAATGCAGTCATTCACTCCAACTTGGCTCCCCCCAATTCTCTGTTGTTTCCATCTTTTGGGGCCTGGCCCAGGGAGGTGTCCTTGAGTTTGGGGCTGCAGAGGAATTGTTTTGTGTAAAAATGGGAGAGCAGGAGCTGGGAACTGTCTGTGGAGTCTGGAGTTACCCACTGAAGAATCACAGGGTTACAGAGACAGGAAAATAGAGAAGCTGAAATCCTGAGGCATCAATGGCACTGTCTTTAGTGCTCTGCCCTGCTCTCATCCCCTCTCTCTCTGCAGACCTCTGCCTGCTGGGAGGGGCACAGGGAGTCCTGGGGGGTCCCTGCTGGGCTCTCAGCCCCTCTCTCTCTTGCAGAGATCTGCCTGCTGACCCGTGGCCGGCGCACGGCCAGTGTCCGAGCCGACACCTACTGCCGCCTCTACTCGCTCTCGGTGGACAACTTCAAC
>NW_026623604.1:20752-33143 GCF_030028575.1 Malurus melanocephalus
GCTCAGAGAAATGGGGCTGGCACTCAGGAATGGGGCTGGCACTCACAGGAATGGGGCTGGCTCTCAATAATGTGGCTGGCACTCACAGGAATGGGACTGGCACTCAGAAATGGGGCTGATCAATGATCATTTTACCCCGATCAGACCAGTCCCTGTGCCTTGCTCCTGCCCCAGCTGCCAGGCTGTGTGCGGTGTTTGTACGTGGCAGTGCCTCTGTGGCTCTGCAGTGCCAGTTCTCCGCGTGGCACCGTTGTGAGCTGCCCCAATTTGCCGTACCCCGTTACGTAAGGCACGCCGCCCCACTCGCGGCTGCCTCAAACCCGCTCCCAGTGACCACTGGAGCTGAAAATTGGATTTTCACAAGTGTTTGCACTCGTCCAACACCACCACTCAAACACTCGTTGGAAGCAAGGCGGCACGGGTGGTGAATATTGTGCATATTGTGAATAATGTGAATATTGTGAATATTGACAGACCCAAGGACTCAGAACCTTTCAGGAATATCAGGGTTCGATACTCTTCTGCTGAAATAAACCCCAAAAATTCAGGCACAGATGCTTCCCACCCAGACCAAGGTCACTGGTGAGAGGTGAAGGCCTCCCAGAAGCTGGAGGAAGTTCTTGTTTTCCTTTTCCTCCRGATTGTTTGCCACATGGTTTGAACAGCATGTGCTTCCAACGCCACTCAAGTTTGGATACAAAGATCCCACTTAAGTTGGGATTAAAGATGCCTTGAGCTTCCTCCAGGCATTGCAGATGCTAAAACACCACAGAAAAGCTGAGACAACCCAATTCCAGCCTCAAAACAGAATTTATGATATTATTGCAGTGGGAGAGTGTCTGTCCAAGACATGACAGAAATTTGAAAAGCTTTATCTATAAACAACCACACAAAGAGCTGTTCCCAATTTCTGGCCTGCAGCTCGTGCCCACCCTCTGCAGCTGAAATCCTGCAGGGTTTGCAATCCTGGGCCTGAGTGATCCCCTGGGATGGGATGGGATGGGATGGGATGGGATGGGATGGGATGGGATGNGATGGGATGGGATGGGATGGGATGGGATGGGATGGGATGGGATGGGATGGGATGGGATGGGATGGTCTGTGCTATCCTGGGCTGGTCAGAAGAGGAGCTGGCAGCAGTGCCCAGCTGTGCCCAGAGTCTTTGGGTGTCCTTGTGGTGCCATGGCTTCCAGTCCCTCATCCTGTAGGGACAGTAATATTCACAGAGGGGGATGCTTGTAGGGGACACTAAAGCTCACAAAGGGGATGTTTGTAGGGACAGTAATGCTCCCAGCGGGGAATGTTTGTAGGGGACACTAAAGCTCACAAAGGGGATGTTTGTAGGGACAGTAATGGTCACAGAGGGGATGTTTGGGCCTCATAAGGGGATGTTTGTAGGGGACACTAAAGGTCACAAAGGGGGTTTGTAGGGACAGTAATGCTCCCAGAGGGGGATGTTTGTAGGGACAGTAATGCTCCCAGAGGGGGATGTTTGTAGGGGACACTAAAGCTCACAAAGGGGGTGTTTGGGGGCTGCTCCCCTGGGGACAATCCTGGAATGACTGACCCCAAATGCGGGTAACTCACCCAGTGTGTGCTCAGCACCCCATTGACACCATAACCAGGTAAAGCTCAGGGAATGTGGGGGAGTGACCCCAAAACTGCACAGGGGAGAGGAGTGGGGTGGGCTGGTCATGGGGGATAAATACAGCTACCGAGATGGGTATTGATASTGATACTGGTATTGATAATGATATGGGTATTGATACTGATTCTGGTATTGATAGTGGTATGGCTATTGATAATGATATGGGTATTGATACTGATATGGGTACAGAGATGGGTATTGATACTGATACAGGTGTTGACACTGATATGGATATTGATACTCATGCAGGTATTGATACTGATACAGGTATTGGTACTGATGGAAGTATTGATACTGATACTGGTATTGATACTGATACAGATACAGAGATGGGTATTGATACTGATACTAGTATTGATACTGATACAGGTATTGACACTGATACAGGTATTGATACTGATACTAGTATTGATACTGATACAGGTATTGACACTGATACAGGTATTGATACTGATATGGGTATTGATACTGATACGGGTACAGAAATGGGTATTGATACTGATACATTACAGATGTTGATTCAGATACAGATACTGATACTGGTAAAAGTACATATGCTTATACTGATACAGATCCAGATACAAATGGATATGGATACAGATATTGGTACAGATGCAGATATTGATACAGATATAGATATGGATATWGATACAGATACTGATACAGGTGCAGATACAGGTAAAGATACTGATATTGATAAAGATACAGATACAGATAATGATACAGTTCTCTTTGAGGCTGCTGAGCCAGGGCATGCAAGGACAAAAGTCCCGTGGCCCAGGTGTGCTGTGGCAGAGCAGGTGTGATTCGGCACAAAGTTTCATTGCAAATTCCCACTGGGCTCTGCCCAGCCCCTGGCAGGGCTGGAATTTCTTATCCTGGTCCTGAGGGGAAACAYAGGTGCTCCTGTGCGGTGTCCTCTCTCCTGACCTGAATAACTCACAGATGTCACTGTCCGTGAGGAATCACATTTCAATGACACTCTGCCGTTCCTCTGGCTGGAAATCCTCTCCCATCATCTCCAATGTGGAGATCTGGGTTTATTCAGCAGAGAGAACAAGGCCTTTGGAGGTTTTTTGTCTCTCCCAAGGTGGCTCAGGTGAACCACACCTGGAAGTGCTCCCTMGCACAGGGGGGACCTCAGGCTTCAGCAGGAGCTGAGCACCCAAATTCTTTGTTCTTTAGGATTGAGGCCCTGACTCAGAGTGTTCTGTGTTCAGCCTGAGGAGAGCTGTCAGTAACTCACCAGCCACGGGGAATGTAAATTACTGCRGTTAAATCAGGGGGAGCTGGCAGCCCTGCCCAACTGGATGTGCCATTCCTCCTGTGACTCCAGGGGAAAARCAGCCCCGGACAGCCTGGGAGCGGGAGCAGGGCTGAGGAGAGCTCGGGGGCCCTGGCCCTGATGCTGACCTTGCTCCCTGCTGTCTGCATGGAGATAAAACACCTGCTGAGGGAAYGTTTCACCACTCCAGCACCTTTAGAAAGGATTCTCAGCCCTCTTTTTAATCACCTGAAGGAACCTGCTCACCAGTGACACCTCTCCTCTTGGGAGCCTTTCCTTGCCTTGAGGGCACTCCAGGAGCTGTCTGCAGCCAGCCACACTTCAGAGCACCAGCTGGCAGTGCCAGAGTGTCCCAGAGTGTGTCCTGTCACAGCTGCCAGCTCCAGAGGGCTCTGGGGAGGGAGTGCAGGAGCCTTGGCACCTCTTGGCTTCAGTCTGCAGAGCTGAGTGAGAGCCAGGAGTGCCCRAGGCAGTGCAGGGTGTCCCAGCACTCGGTGTATTCCATATTTCCATCCTGCACAGGGTATCCCAGGATTGGGTATGGCCCAGCTCAGTGTTTTCCATAGTTCCATATTTCCCTCCTGCACAGGGTGTCCCAGCATTTGGAATGGCCCAGCTCAGTGTATTCCATATTTCTGTATTTCCATCCTGCACAGGGTGTCCCAGCATTTGGAATGGCCCAGCTCAGTGTATTCCATATTTCCATATTTCCATTCTGTCCAGCCCTGTGTATTCGGTATTTCCATTCTGCACAGGTTGTCCCAGCCTGCCCAACTCGGTGTATTCCATATTTTCCTATTTTCACTTTGCACAGGGTGTGCCAGCTTCGGGAATGGCCCAGCTCAGTGTATTCCATATTTCCATATTTCCATCTTGCCCAACCCCGTGTATTCCATATTTTCCTATTTTCACTTTGCATAGGGTGTCCCAGCCTCAGGAATGGCCCAATCCCTCCATGGACAGTCCCAGCCTGTCCAGCCCTGTGTATTCCATATTTCCATCCTGCCCATCCCTGTGTATTCCATATTTTCATATTTCCACTCTGCCCAGCTCTGTGGGAAGAGTGGGAAGGRAAAGCCTCATTTTTCGGGAGCAGAGCTGTGCTGGGATTCCTCAGCTGACAATGTTCAGCAGGTGTGTGACCAGCAGAGCCTGGCTGTGCCCTGCTCCCCACAGAACCTCATGTTTTGGGAATYGTTTGGTTTTTGGAAGAGGGGAAGCCATCAGGGGCAGGCCTGAGCCCCACGGGGAGAGAAGAGAGGGAATTGTCCATCCTGAATGTGCCCCCAGGGTTTGTGGAATCCAGCAGGGAAGGGCAGGACGCAGTGGGAGCTGCCCTGGGAGCTGCTGGAGCTCACACCTCCATGGATTCACACCGCCAGGCTCTCGGGAGGTCACTCTGAGTGTCCAGAGCAGCTCTGGGAGGTGTTCTGAGGGTGCACTCAGGGTTTGGGAGCTGTTCTGAGGATGCTCTCAGGATGGGTCTGCCCAACTTTGTTGAGCTTTTCCCAAGAGGTCCTTGGTTGCCAGCAGAGCCCTTCCCACAGCAGGGAGTGCAGCTCAGTGTGGATCCGCCTGTGGTTTATCCATCCATCCATCCATCCATCCATCCATCCATCCATCCATCCATCCATCCATCCATCCATCCATCCATCCATCCATCCATCCATTCCTTACACTTTTCCAACTGGGAAATTAAGAATGACTTTGAATTCTCCATTCCAGCCCATTTCCCTGTGCACATGGACCCTCAGACCATGGTGGGAGCTGGAGCAGCTCCTCCCAGACAGGGAATTCCTGAGACAGGGAACAGCCCTGGAGAACCTGGTCAAGAATTTCTGGGATGGGGAAACAGCCCCAGCAAACCCGACCAGGATTTCCCGGGATGGGGAAACAGCCCCGAGAACCCGGCCAGGAATTCCCAGGATGGGGAAACAGCCCCGGCAAACCCAGTCAGGAATTCCCAGAACAGGGAAACAGCCCTGGTGAACCTGGCCAGGAATTCCCAGGATGGGGAAACAGCCCCGGCAAACCTGAGCAGGGAATTCCTGGGACAGGGAAGCAACCCCGGTAAACACGGCCAGGAATTGCCAGGACAGGGAGACTGGATCTCCCCTCTGGGGCTGAATTCCCGCAGGACACAGCTCAGGAGCCCCTGGCGAGCGAGGGCACGGCCCCAGTGCTGAGCTGGGATGTGCAGCCAGGAGCCAAACCAGCCTTTGAGCCCGGGATAACCTGTGAGGAGCTGCGGGAAGTGCTGAGTGCTGGGAGCAGCCACTCTGATGGCAGCCCGGGCAGAAGGCAGCCTCAGAAAACGAGAATATTTCAAATTTATGCAAATTCAGAAAGCAATTTAGTGACCTGAATTTTGAAAGTGCAGCCCAGTGGGCTCGGAGAGAATGGGAAGGAGAAAAGAACAGAAAGTCACAGCTAATTTCCCCCGCGTCTGGGCAGAATTTTAACAACAGAAAGCTAATTTTGATTGTTTGATAGAAGATTTATTGTCGAGTGCTGGCTCCTTTCATGAGAGCACAGGAACCTTTCTCCCTGCTCTTTTGTGTGCTATCTGCAGCCGAGGCAAATCTGACTTTGCAGTTCTTAATTAGGGGAGCAGCATCTGCTTGCTTCGTTTCCATAATTTTGCATTCCCCGCTCCACTTCAAAGCACCAGGAGCTCTGCTCTGAACATCTCCCAGGCCCTAAACACCCTCCTTTCCCCCCTATTTTTAGCCCATTGTTGCAGTGAGGCAGACTGGGARTTCTGAAGCCGGGGAGGGGAGTTTGGGGGGGCTGCAGATGGTTGCTGTGCTCCGGGGCAGCTCCRTGAGCTTGTGCAGAGCTTTCAGCAGTGATTTGGGGTGCCCCGGTTCTCTCAGGACCCCACACTTTGCCCAGGTCTTTGATTTCCATGGGATAAACCTCCCAGAAGGACAAACTCTGCGTGACCCCGATTGCAGAGGAGCAGGAGCCTTTCAGCCTTGTCCTGCTGCGGCTCCCCRCTGGTTGAGCTGGAGCTCAGGGCTCCCCTGGGCAAGGCTGGGAGGCAGAATCTCATCCCTGAGGGGTCAGTGGAGCCAAACCCATCAGCTGCATCCCTGCTGAGTGCCCTGCTTCCCTCCGGGGCTGCTGGGACAAGGAATCTGAGCAGGAATCAGGATGGGAGCAGTTTCATCAATGAGATGAGGAGGAGGAGGAATAACCTCAGCACCAATCTTGGCCGGGCAAAGTGAGTCCCGTTGCTCATCCCACTGCTGGTTTATGGCCATGCAGGACCTCAGCCAGCCCTGCCAGGAGGGGTTTGTCCCTGGAGGGCTTTGCTTGGGGCCTGTTCCACTCTGGAGCTGGAGGGAAGCGGCGTTTCCCCAGCATTTCCCCAGCATTTCCCCACTGTTTCCTCAGCATTTCCCCAGAATTTCCCCCACCATTTTCCCAGCATTTCCTCAGCATTTCCTCAGCATTTCCCCTGCATTTCCCCCACCATTTTCCCAGAATTTCCTCAGCATTTTTCTCAGCATTTCCCCAGCATTTCCTCAGCATTTTTCTCAGCATTTCCCCAGTATTTCTTCAGCATTTCTTCATCATTTCCTCAGCATTTCCCCACCATTTCCCCACAATTTCCCCACCATTTCCCCAGCATTTTCTCAGCATTTCCCCAGCATTTCCTCAGCATTCCTACAGCATTTCCCCRGCATTTCCTCACCATTTTCTCAGCATTTCCCCCACATTTTCTCAGCATTTCCYCAGCATTTCCTCAGCATTTCCTCAGCATTTCTCCAGCGTTTCCCCAGCATTTCCTCAGCGTTTTCTCAGCAATTCCCCAGCATTTCCCCATTTTTCCCCAGCATTTCCCCAGCAGAGCTCATATTGGCCCATGGGAACATCACGCAAATGCTGCCATTCATTACAGCAGGGAAGCCAATTAATTTTTCAGCCAACCAACTGCAATTTCAAAAAATGGTTTTGAAAAGTTCCTTTCCCCTTTCAAGGGCTGGAAGAACACTTTCAGTGATCTGCAGTGTTCTGGAGGAGAAATTTGATATTTTCCTGGCAAAACAGAAGAGACAAATGTGATCTGATGAAACAGTTAATAGAGGCGAGCTGGGCTCAGGGAATCAGGGAAGTGTAATGATTCCAAAGGGAAAGTGGAATGTTCTGGTTTAAAAACCAACAGAAAGGGTCATTCCAGGGTTTTTACTGGCATCACTTCATCAATTTGACACAAGCCTAAGGAGCTTTGGTCCAACCATTACCAGTAAATATCGAGCACGGCTGGAAAGGGTCAGCACGGTCTGTGGGCAGCCCTGCCCAGGAAACCAGGGGCTTGGAGCTCAGGGTTGGAGACAGCCACGGCACCCAGGGTGGTTTATCCTGTGGAGCTCAGGGTTGGAGACACAGCCACGGCATCCAGGGTGGTTTATCCTGTGGAATTCCTGGAGCTCAGGGTTAGACACAGCCATGGCACCCAGGGTGGTTTATTCCATGTTCAGGGTTAGACACAGCCATGGCACCCAGGGTGGTTTATTCCATGTTCAGGGTTAGACACAGCCATGGCATCCAGGGTGGTTTATCCTGTGGAGCTCCAGGAATCAGGCCCAGAGAGTGCCCCAGGAGCCACAGCCAGGGACAGGGAGTTAGGAGTGGGGGATGAGGTGTGGTGACAAATCTGCTGGGGGTTTTGGGGAAGCTGTTCTTGCTTCTCCCGCTCTGGTTATTCCCTAATTCCGGTTTTATCTGGGGACAGCAGCTTTGTCACCTGAGCTCAGCGGGCTGTCCCCAGCCCCAGCCTGACCTTGCAGCGCTGCAGGAGCTGCAGATTGCCCATGCTGGGATTTGTCCCAACAGCTCCAGGAAGGGAGGGACTGCAAAGCTGCAGGCAGGGTCCCTGTGTGACTCTGGAATGCTGCAGGCTGAGTCCTTCTGGAATTCTGGAACGCTGCAGTCTGGATGCTTCCAGAATTCCAGAGTGCTGCAGTCTGGATTGCTCCGTGACTCTGGAATGCTGCATCTGGATCCCTCCAGAATGCTGAAGTGCTGCTGCCTGGATCCCTCTGGAATTCCAGAATGCTGCAGACTGGATCCCTCTGGAATTCTGGAATGCTGCAGAGTGGATCCCTCTGGAATTCTGGAAATCCACAGTCTGGATCCCTGCAAAATTCCAGAATGCTGAATTCTTCTGGAATTCCAGAATTCTGCAGTTTGGATCCCTCCAGAATTCTGAAATGCTGCAGTCTGGATCCTTCCAGAATTCCAGAATGCTGCAGTCTGGATCCCTCTGGAATACCAGAATGCTGCAGTCTGTATCCCTCTGAAATTCCAGAATGCTGCAGGCTGGATCCCTCCAGAATTCTGGGATGCTGCAGTCCAGATCCCTCTGTGACTCTGGAATGCTGCTTCTGGATTCCTCYAGAATTCCRGAGTGCTGCAGTTYGGATCCCTCCAGAATTCCGGAATGCCGCAGTCTGGGTCCCCCTGGAATTCTGGAGTGTTGCAGTTTGGATCCCTCCAGAGTTCCAGAATGCATCTGGATCCCCCTGGAATTCCGGAGTGCTGGCCCCCTGCTCCCATCCCTGCCAGCTGTCCCGGGCAGCTTCTCCTCTCTCCAGTTTGTGTCTCCAACTGTGTTTAAGCAGCCCTTTGGATCCTCCAGATCCCAAAATATGATGGGATTTTGGCAGATCCAGGCAGGAATGACCCCGTGTGGGTGCGTTTGGRGACATCCTGTCCCTTCAGTGCCAAACCCCAATACAGGTGACACTGATGTCCCCTGGGCTATGCCTGGCCATGGGACCCCTGCTTTTTGGAGTGTTCTGAGAGGCTGAATGCCCTGTGCTCACCTACGGGTGCTTTTTGGGGTGTTCTGAGAGGAGCTGGGGGTTCTGAGAGGGGCTGACTGCGCTGTACTCACCCACTCGTGCTTTTTATGGGGTTCTGAGGGGCTGAATGCCCTGTGCTCACCCACTGGTGCTTTTTGGGTGGTTCTGAGAGGGGCTGAGCACCCTGTACTCACCCACGGGAGCTTTTCAGAGCAGATTTTCCGTGCTTTCCATGCTTTGCAGCGAGAACAAAACGTATTTTACCTTGCCAGCATCCCAGGGGAAGTGACTGGGATCTCCCTCCTATTTTACCATTCCCTCTTTACTGGTGCAAGAATTGTTTCACCTTTTCCTGGTGGCGGGTGTGGAACTCGGTGAGTTCTGTGCAAGACTCTGCCCTTCTTGTGTGGAGGACGTTTAGGACACCAGGGTGTCACCCATTCTTTTCACAGTGCCACCCACCCTTTTCAGGGTGCCACCTGCCCTCTTCAGGGTGTCACTCCAGCTCTCTCCTGGCAGATTTTGGATTTCCCATTTGGCTGGAGGAAGAGACATGTCCTTAAACTCTTTTTCTTGTGAAGGCAAGAAGCTGAGTTACCCTCTGGCCGCAGGATGCCCAAAGGCCCTGCCTGGCTCAGCTGAGCTTTGGAAAAGCCGTGGAATGGAACCACAGAGTCATTCAGGTTGGGAAGGACCCCAGATCACCAAGCCCTGACTCATGGAGAAATTTCCTTCAAGTGAATCCCACAGTTACCAAGGCCACACGAGACAGGAAAAGGTGAAACTGAGGGAGAGTGGCTGAAGACTTCCCTGGATTTATGTTCTGAGGCTTTTTTTGAGGCTCTCTTTTTCTAGTGGAAGCTCAGGTGCAAAAAGGGACTCTTCCAAATCCATACCTGTCAGTCCGTCATGCTTACCAGAAGTATCGTTAGTGACTGAGAATCCGTGTCCTGCTGGCCAGAGTTCTGTGGRCTCTTGAGGCTGCAGGAGTAGAAGCCGTGGTGTTGGTCACCTCGCTGTGTGCAGATCCCACGGGACAGCGAGGGGCCACACTCCACCACCCCACCCTGACCCATCCTTTCTCTCTTCCCTCCCCCACAGGCAAGAAAAACTCCATCCTGCTGCACAAAGTGCAGCACGACCTCAACTCGGGCGTGTTCAACTACCAGGAGAACGAGATCATCCAGCAGATCGTGCAGCACGACCGGGAGATGGCCCACTGCGCGCACAGCGCTCAGGCCGCGGCCGCCGCCGCCTCCACGCCCACGCCCGTCATCTGGACGCCGCTGATCCAGGCGCCGCTGCAGGCGGCCGCCGCCACCACCTCGGTGGCCATCGCCCTGACGCACCACCCGCGCCTGCCCACGGCCATCTTCCGCCCGCCCGTGTCCGTGCTGGGCTCGCTGGGCCAGCAGCCCGGCCAGACCCCGCGGCAGCTCAAGCGCTTCCAGTCGCTGGCGCCGTCGGCCGGGCCCTCGGCCGTGGGCTCGCCGTCCAGCACCCCGTCCCAGCTGCACACGCCGGGCGCCGAGACGCCCTCGTCCTCCTCCTTCCACATCCAGCAGCTCGCGGGCTTCTCGGCCGCCGCCGGCCTGGGCCACTTCCAGGTGGGCTCGCCTCCGGGCGGCTCGGGCCAGCCGGGGCTGGGCAGCGGCTCCTCGGCGGGGCTGGGCCAGTTCCAGAACGCAGCCTCGGGGTCACCCTTGGGCGCAGCTCAGCCCCCGCAGCMGCAGCAGCAGCAGCMRCAGCAGCAGCAGCCGGTGCTCTCCAGCAGCGGATTCGGGCACTTCCAGCAGGCCGCAAGCAGCTCGCCATCGACATCCCTCACCCAGCTCTCATCAAACTCGCCCCCCAGCCTCCTGAACCAGTTCCAGCCCGCCCCGAGGCCGCTGCAGGGGGGACAGTCGCAGCAGCTCTCGGGCAGCGGGACGCTGGCGGCGATGAACCACTTCCAGCCCCCTCGCTCCTCCAACTCGCCGTCGTCCAGCCTGAGCCAGCTGGCGCAGGCGGCGGGYGGGCCGGCCCCGGGCCCCTGCCCAACGCATCCAAGTGCTTTAGGATCTCTGACGGGAACCGTGGCCCAGCTGCACCACGAGCGGCCGCCCCCGTTCGCCTCGGCCGCCCCGTCCCCGCTGCAGCAGCCCGGCGGCGCCTCGCCGTGCTTGCCCCCGTCCGGCCTTAGCCCGCCCAGCCAGAGCCCGGTGGCCGGCAGGACTTGGCAGAGCGGCCCCTTGGCGGGGCCCGGCGGCTCGCAGGGCTCGCAGGGCTCGCTGCTGCTGCCGCAGCCCGCCAGCCCCCCCGGGCAGCCCCCGCCGCGGGCCACGGGGCCCCCGGGCCGCCTCAACCAGGACATCAAGCTGATCTCGGCGTCGCAGCCCTCGCTGCCGCAGGAGCTGGCGCAGCCGCTGGGCCGCCGCGGCTCCCCCCATTCCTCCGGGGAGTCGGTGTCCGGCTTCTCCCCGTTCCCCGGCGGCGCTGGGCTCCTGGGCAAGCCCTGCAGCTCCATCCCCGGCCGGGTGACTTTGCCACGCCAGATGTCCTCAGGGTCTCTGCCGCCCCCGCTGGTGCTGGGGGCCGCCGCTCTGGCCGCGGGCGGGCGSAAGGAATCCATCGTGCTCACGGGGGACCTGGAGCCCGTGCGCTCCAAGCTGCCCTCCAACTTGTGAGGACTCCCGGGGAGCTGCCTCCTGTGCCAGCCCTGCCATCAGCTCCTGAAGAGTTCACCCAGCAGTTCTTTCCTTCCCTTTTCCCCCGCGCCGCTCCCGCTTTTTCTTTTTTTTTTCTTTTCTCCATTTCTTTTGTTTAGGTTTAACTGTGCTTAGAAACAAAGAAAAAAAAAAACCACATGAAAAACAACGGAAAAAAAAAGATAACCAGGTATTCTTAGAGCTATAGATTTTTGGTCACTTGATTTTATAGAATATTTTAATACATGGAACAAAAGGATACGAGCAAATTTAATCCAACGAGGTAACGCACAGCCGGGGCGCGTGCCTGAGCTGGAACACGTGAATGAGCAGCCATAGAAGCCACCAAAAAAGGTTTTCCTGTTGAGACAAAGACCCCAGGTTGACGTGGGCTGTGGAAGGGGCCGTGGGGACCGGCCTGGAGCTGCCGTTTGAGGAGCAGCCCCGGCTGTGACCCCGGGACTGGGGATGTGTGTGGTCCAGCGCACACCAAAAGGGTCTCTCCCTCCGTCCCAGGTCACCTCCTGTGCTCAGCAGGTGGCACAGGGACTGGGAAGGGGGGGCAGTTCGTCCTTGTGGACCCCTCCTGGGATTCCCCGAGGGCTGAGGTTGGGTTGGACTCCAGCTGAGGAAGATGAAGGGACCAGGGGATGGATGGGCCTCACTGCAGATCGTCCCTTCTTACCCCAGCAGTGCTGCAGCGGGAACAGGGAGCGATCCCTTGTCAGGAACGGGGACGGCAGGGATTGTCCCTCTGTCCTTTGGGATGYGGACAGCGGAAGAAGCCCTGGCTCTGCCAGCACAGCCCTGCCTCGGTGTCCGTGGGTCACTGCTCTGAGGGGAACTGGGAGGGACTGAGCAGGGGGTGCAGTCCCCAGCTCAGCTTGGGGCAGTGTGGGGCACCCAGGGTGGTGTGGGGCACCCACGATAGTTCTGGTGCCATCCCCAGCCCTCCTCC
>NW_026623604.1:34991-37106 GCF_030028575.1 Malurus melanocephalus
ATATATATATAGGTATATATGTACCTTTTTCTATGTAACAGCCCTGCTTTCCTATCTCCCACTCAGCTGCAGCCTGTTCATGCACAAACACACACACATTTATATATTTTTATATATATGTATGCACCTATATGTAGGGTATAATAGGGCTATATGTAGGGTAATGTATGTGTGTATATATATATAAAATAGGTATATATATACCTATTGTATAAATTTATATATATAATGGGTGTATATATACCTATCCCTATATAACAGCCCTGCTTTCCTGTCCCCCACCTGGCTGTGTGTTTGTTCACACACACACACACACATTTATATATTAATTTATATATATATGTATACACCTATATATAGTGTATAATAGGGCTATATATAAGGTAATATATATATATATATGGGTATATATACCTATCCCTATATAACAGCCCTGCTTTCCTGTCCCCCACCAGCTGTGTGTTTATTCACGCACACACACACACACATTTATATATTTACAGATCTGCATATCCCAGTTGGCCAATCCATGTYGATGCTGGCCCTCCTGCAGGCCTGGCTGGCAGGTGACCATTGTGACCCCGAGATGCTGCTTTTGCAAATCCCTGCAGGCTCATGTGGGAGCAGGAACCGAGGCAGGCTCACAGGCCTTCGCAGTTTTCCGAGGCAGAAGGAAGACTCACGACACCCTTTGCGGTCCTTTTGGGTTTTTAGCAAACCTTTCCCCACCCTGGCCGAGCAGCTGGAGAGCTCGGGAGCTGCTTTGGGATCTGGGTGGGCAGGGAGGTGGGAACCCCCGGCCCCCCAGCTCCCGTGGCTGCTGCGCTGGCACTGACCCCGGGGACAGCTCGGGGGCACCCGGGGCTGGCTGTGCCTGGCTGTGCCAACCCTCACTGCGGGACCCTCCTCGGCTTCGCTTCCCTCGGGGATCTCCTTGGGGTTTCCAGCTCTCAGCACCGCAGTAGCCAACATTGAGTTATTCTGACTGGACCCCAGTCAACACTAGGCTTGTCTCAGTAGGTGGAACTATATTTATTACTAATTATTATTATTATTATTATTATTATTATTATTATTATTATTGTTCTTTTCTGGTTTCTTTTGGGGGGAAGGGAGGGGAAGAGTTCTAGGGGTGGGGTTTGCAATATAAAACACACAATAAAAACCTTAGTAAATAAAAACATGAAAAACCACCCCTTCGCCTCGCTGTCTGCTTCACTGGGTGAGCTTTGAAGAAGGAAAATGCCATTTCAGCCTTGATCTTGTCCCATCTATGCTGTCTTTAGCAAAGTTTTCATCATCCCACACATCCTCTCAAGTTTTTATGGTTTTCTTGATGCCCTTGGAGCCTTGGCAGGGTTTTCTCAACCCCACACGTTCTCKTCATTGAGCCACAGACGAGAAAAGTTTAAAACTTACCCCCACACTGAGTTTTGCCCAGGCCAAGGGAGAAACCTGCCCGTCATTTTGCAGCTTTGTGCACAAAAATCCTTCACTTGAACGCAGACATGGAAGCTCAGTCTGTGGGTGAGAGCCAGGGGCTGTCCCAGGAGCCAGGGAACAGCAGCAGGAGGAGGTCAAGGGGGGCAGCTGAAGTGTTTCAGGAAGGTAAAACTGGCCTCAGGTCTGAGTCTTCATTTCATCCTGCAAAGCCCTCTCGGAGATTGTGTCCAAACCCAGCCAGGAAGGGGCTCCTGGGGTTTCCTGGAGGGAAYTCAGACACTCAGATGTTCACTTAGCCTGTCCCAAAGAGCTTCCAGTCCAGACTTTTTGTTTTTCTGTGTCATTCCTGTTACAGGGGAACAGATTGGCAGTCCTGCCCGAGCCAGCATTTCTGTTAAGATTTCACAGACGTATTAGCTAGCCAGGCTGGACTAGAACAAAATCCACCTGGGACTGAGGATCCATCTGAGTCTGTGGATCCACCTGAGCCTGGGGATCCACCTGAGCCTGGGGATCCACCTGAGCCTGGGGATCCACCTGAGCCTGGGGTTAGGGTGTCCTGGGACAGCCTGGCTAGGGGCCAGGATTCCCTCCTGAGGAATTACCAGGGAAAATCAGCATTTGCACAGAGCTACAGCCCCGGGGAGCCACAGTCCCTGAGCCTCTGCGGAG
>NW_026623604.1:39933-43316 GCF_030028575.1 Malurus melanocephalus
CCAGGGGAGGCTCAGGGTGGACACCAGGAGGAATTCTTTCATGGAAAGGGTAGCCAGGCCTTGGCAGGGGCTGCCCGGGGAGGTTTGGAGTGCCCATCCCTGGAGGTGCCCCAGGAATTCCTGGAGGTGGCACTGAGTGCTCTGGGCTGGGGACAGTGGGGGGATCGGGCACGGGTTGGACTCGATGCTCTGGAAGGGATTTTTGCAGCTCAGTGATTCCATGTTTGGGCTGGGAAATCTCCTCCCTGCCCCGGACAGTGCCCGGCTCAGGGCTGGCGCTCGCTCAGTCCAGGGCAGGGATTYTCTGCTCCCCCCGGGACACAGAAATGTCCCCATTCCCCTCCTCCCGGCTGAGCCGCCCCTGACCCGCTCTAGGGTCCCTCCAGCAGTTCCAGGGTCCCTTCCCACCCGGGATGTGCCAGGGCACAATGGRACAGGAGGGACAATCGGGACTGGGGACACTGGGGAGTGGCAGCAAGGATATGAAACACTGCACATCAAAATCTAGATACAGAAAGTGCAGTATCACATTGTTATGGTATTATTTTTCCTTTTCCCTCATAATTTCCCTGTTCAATAAAGCTATTAATTGCATTTTCACTGATTTAACCCCTGCCTTCTCTACTCGCTAATTAAAAGGTGATATTTTTACTGTGGAGCTTGGAAATCAAGGGAGACAGGGAGATGTTCTATGTTCGGTGTCTGCACGAAGTTTTCCTCCTTTTTTGTTGGAGTACACAACCCTCAGCCAAGAAAAGGGCAAATAAAACTCCAATAATAGGAACAGGAATAATGAAACAAACTCTCCAAGCAGCCCAGGAGTTGATTGGATTAAAAAAAGTGTATTGGATGCCCAATACCAAATAATAAACATGAAGTTATTAAAAAAAGCCATAGAGGATACAGCAAATACTACAGAAAAGCAAAAAAAAATTGTACAGAAAGGTCGACATYTACAGCAGTCCTTGAAATCGCTCTACATGAGAATCATAAAACAATGTACAGGTTTGGTTTGTTCCTTTTCCCCAGATGTCAGAGGGAAGCTGTCACTGCACAGCTGGACCAGGACACTACGAGGATACACAATGTCCCAAAGGGAAAATCACGGGGTACGGGAGGAAATGTGGCATTAAAATGTGAAAAAGTGCAATACAGATTGTACACGGAATCGAATAAATGGTTTTCCTTTTTTTTTTTTTTTTTTTTTCAGTTTAACCTTAAAAAACCAACTTTGAACAGTTGTTTTAATCATTAAAAATATTCCCCCTCCCCAAATTCAATGACAATATTAACATTCATGGTGTTCTACATCAGGAATATTCACCAAGGCCCCCGGCTGGGAATTCTGTGTGGGTAGGATGGTGTTTCTTTGGGTAGAGATAAAAAACAGGCAAAGGAGCAGGTCCACACCCTCCTTTCAGGCCAGGGGTGGATTTTGTTATTAAATCCAGATTCTGGAGCTTGTTTTGCCCTGAATTGTACCAATTCAAAGTCCAAATGTTAATTATCCAGGTGGCCCATGGTGCTCTAATTTATTTCATTCCCTCCCCTCCCTCCAATAATAAATAAAAGCAGGAAACRGCCCAGAAATGACAGCACAGAGTCCAGGGAAGGACAGAAGTGCCACCAGCCCAAATTCCTGCTGCTCCCGGGGTCCGGGGCTCTCCCTCCTCCCAGTGACAGGACTGGGAGCTCCAGCCAGTGGGAAGTGAAGGAAGCAAAGTTCTTTTTGCMATTTCAATGGAAATCCCAGCATTTYCCCTGGCAGGGGYGTGSAGGGGCTTRGGCTCCCCACACCCCAAATCCCAGCCCCCTGAAGCGTCAGGAAATTTGAGGTCCCTTTTATCTCAGGAGTTCGTTGGCAGCTGGGGGTGGGGTTTTTTCTCCTTTTTTCTCATTTTACTGAACTCCAGCCCCTTTTTTTATGCAGGGCAGGACAGAGCCARGCAGCACTACAAGGAGAGGAGGAAAATCCCTGTTCCCTCCCCTCCCTTTGCAGCCAGGTCTGGGAGCAGCACCTGAGTCACCAATCCCGGTTTGCTTCTCACACAGATTCCAAAGGGTAAAAATAAACATTTCTGCCGGGTTTTGTGTGCCAGGGACCCTTCAGAGCAGGAGTCCCGGGGACAGTGGCTGGAGGTGCTCYCCAGGCTGAGCTGGGGTGTCGGGAATGATCCCAAAGTTTGGGAAGATCCCAAAGCTCTGAGCCCAGGGAGCCTGACCCCAGCCCTGCTGAGCTCTCACTCTGCACTTGCACAGCTTTAAACCAACACCAGCACCACCCCAGCTGCCAAAAGAAGCTTCCTGCAGGGTCACCTGAACAGCAGGAGCCCCGGGTTCCAGGAGGAACTCTCTGATTGTTCCCCAAGGAGCCTCTCCCTGTACTGGGACTGAAGCCACGGCACAGCTGAAGGGGTTTCTGWGCCCTTCAGTCTCCCCAGCCACCGGATAAAGACAGGAAAACCCCAGCAATGAACCCTCCCCTGCATCCCCTCCCCTTCCCCAGCTACTTCTCCCCCCACTCAAAATACTGAAAMTGCACAAAAAGCGACAAACGGGGCTCTCCAATTACACCTCAACTCAAACAGACTGGGAATCTCACAGTGATGAGAGGAGAAAAGTCAGGCTTTTAATAATTATAATATAAAAATAATAAAAAAAGCTTACAAAGAGCAGTGCAGCATCCCAAAAGGCCATGGATTAACTGCCAGAAGGGGACGTAATTATACGCTGGATAAAAAACAAAACAGAACAACCCACACTGGCAATGAATTTTCATACACAATAGAACAAGCAGTCAAACCTCAGCCTAGGCTGTGGAAAACAACAGTTTCTCCCTTTCTTTTTTTTTTATTACAATATTTTTTTTTCCTTTTTATAAAAAAAGATAAAATAAAAACACAAATAAAATTGTACATAAATGCCAATGTCCAACACTGAAAAGGCAGGGCAATCACACCACTGAGACAAAACCTGACCAGAAAAAAACTAACGGCGAGTCCACTTTGCTTTGCTCTTGTCCTGCTGGCTCCCAGCCCGGCTACCGGGGCCGCTGCAATCCCACACGGCTCCTGCAGGACAACGGGTGACACTGGGGACACCCTGGCTGCTTCCTCTCCTCCTCCTCCTCCTCACTCCATTGCTCTCATGTGCTGTCCCTCTTTCTGCTTGGGTTTTTTTTTTGTTTGTTTTTTTTTCCTCTTTTTTTTTCCTTTAGTTTTTCCTCTGTACAATTCCTTGTGTTCAAGGCTGAGTCCAAGACTGGTGGCAGGGTTTGGAGTCGGGGCCGGGCGCTCACGCTGTGGTGATGGCGTTGAGGTCCTTCATCAGTCCTTCCAGGTGCGCCATTTCTTTGGTCAGCTCGTCCGGCTCGTAGCTCTGGG
>NW_026623604.1:44818-46564 GCF_030028575.1 Malurus melanocephalus
AAACACTCCTAAAAGCTGCACCTTTCCCTAAAGGCAGGAAACTTCCCCTTGAGAATCTACAAACCTATCTGGGATGCTGGCTTGGAACACACCGGCATTAACGCCAAATGTTGTGTGTGCACTGAGCCTGGGAATGCTCTGGGGCAGCCTGGAGTGGCCATGGGAGTGACCATAGGAGTGACAATTGGAGTGACCATTGGAGTGACCATGGGAATGACCCTGGGAGTGACCCTGGGAGTGACCCTGGGAGTGACCCTGGGAATGACCTTGGGAATGACCCCAGGAGTCACCCCAGGAGTGCTGTGCAGCAGCTCAGGAAGCTGCAGTGCTTCAGCAGGATCCTCCCTGGAGAAGGTGTTTCCCCAACATTTTTGATTTGGATTCACAGCACTGGAGCTGCTGGGAGCCCAGAGCCTGCTCAGGTGCCAATGCCCAATTCCTACAGTTTAACCCCATTCCCTGTCAGTGCCCAGTTCCCACAGTTTAATCCCATTCCCTGTCAGTGCCCAGTTCCCCCAGTTTAACCCCATTCCTGTTGCCCGTGGAGCTGTCAGTGCCCAGTTCCCCCAGTTTAACCCTGTTCCCGTTGCCCATGGAGCTGTCAGTGCAGGATTCCCCTAGTTTAACCCCATTCCCATTGCCCATGGAGCTGTCAGTGCCCAGTTCCCCCAGTTTAACCCCATTCCCCATTCTTGGGGAGCTGTCAGTGCCCAGTTCCCCCAGTTTAACCCCATTCCCCATTCTTGGGGAGCTGTCAGTGCCCAGTTCCCCCAGTTTAACCCCATTCCCGTTGCCCGTGGAGCTGTCAGTGCCCAGTTCCCCCAGTTTAACCCCGTTCCTGTTGCCCGTGGAGCTGTCAGTGCCCAGTTCCCCCCGAGCAGCCCTGCCCAGCCCGGGCAGGGGGTACCCACGCTCTCCGAGTCCTCCAGCATCCGCGTGGTCTCCTGCACCTCGGGGGCGCTGGGCACCACCACGGGCATGGGGGGCCGGCTCCGGCCCAGGGTGCCGATGGACGCTGTCTTCACCGCGTGCACGGGGTGCCCAGGAGCTGCAAAGGGTGGGACAGGGTCAGCCACGGGCACTGAGAAGAGCAGGGTGAGGACACAGGGAATGGCTTCCCACTGCCCGGGGGAAATGGGGTATTGGGGGGAGATTCCTCCCTGAGAGGGTGGGGAGGCCCTGGCACAGGGTGCCCAGAGCAGCTGTGGCTGCCCCTGGATCCCTGGCAGTGCCCAAGGCCAGGCTGGACAGGGCTCGGAGCACCCTGGGACAGTGGAAGGTGTCCCTGCCATGGCAGGGATGGCACTGGATGAGCTTTAAAGCTCCCCTCCAACCCAACCCAGCCTGGGATGATTCTGTGAAGGAAAAGGRTTCCATCAGGAGAAAAGGAACCCTTGAATTATGGAGTGCTGGATTTGGACTTTGCCTTATTCATGCACAGAAAAAGCCATTAGTAAAATCCCCCCAGCCCCAGCCTCCCCCCACTGATTCCCGAAATTGCGGCTGTGCAGCCTGACCTTGCTGTGTCAGCAGCGGGGTGCTGGGCAGCGCGGGGTCGAAGGGGCCCCCGGCGGGCACGGCGGGCACGGCGAAGCTCTTGAGGGGGTGTGAGGGGCGCACGTGGGCCGTGGGGGGACCCTGGGGCTCCTCCTCGGGGGGCACGAACGGCCCCTCGGGCTCCGACAGCTCCGCACCGGCCGCGGCCGAGGCTGCGGGCATTGTGTCCGTGCTGGGCGTGTTCCGGAC
>NW_026623604.1:48061-52541 GCF_030028575.1 Malurus melanocephalus
CCTCTCTGAGGTCCATCTCTCACCTGTGGAGTCGGCCCTGTCCGAATGGGACATGGCAGAGCCCAGGGGCCACGGGCTGAGCTGGTGGTGCAGGAAGCTGCGGGTTGGAGAGGCGAGGCTGCCGGAGTGGAAATGGTGGTGAGGGGGGTCGAGGGAATGGATGGGATGAGCACTAATCACRGCTGTGGATGAACACAAGACAGAGAAACACTTAACACACACACACACACAGGGCAGCCTGGGACAGCCCTCCCTGCTCCCCGCTCCCAGGGCAGCCACACCCCTGCGTGGTTTACAGCCCAAACTCCTGCATTAGCACACCTCAAACAAAAAGCCACCAAATCGCAGCTCCAAAAACTGCCACCAGCTCTGAACACACTGCTGGATGGCAAGGACAAGTCCAGATGAAGAATGAGAATACAGATCCATTATCCACATCCAGTGGATGGACAAAGGGGAAATGAGAGGTGTTAAACAATAAACAGCCTTTGCTTCCCAGGATCCTTGTGTTAAACCACCTTTGCTTCCCAATATCCTTGTGTTAAACCAGACACAGCCCTTTGCTTCCCAGGATCTTTCCAGAATTTCTGTGTTCCAGAAGGCTAAGAAGGGAGTAGCTAGCTACACAGAATTACTGCAAATGACACTAAAATGKCACAGAGTGATCAGCATAACTYGGTACCRAAGAGGTAAATTAATAATAACTCCATCTGAGGGCTGCAGTGGGTGYRTGGAAGGTTGTGCAGGCCCAGAGCAGGACCTGGTGGGACTCACTGGGAAAGGGCCCCGTGCCAGGGTGAGATTCCCGTGGGGCAAAAGGGCACCTGCAGACCCCACATGGCTGTGTGCACTGCCAGACCCCACACCTCTGCACTCCCACACCCCACATCTCTGCACTCCCACACCCCACATCTCTGTGTGCACTGCCAGAACCCACATCTCTGCACTGCCACAGCCCACATCTCTGCACTCCCTAACCCCACATCTCTGCACTCCCACATCTCAGAGTGCTGCTCCTGGACAAAGGCTGTAGAACAGGAACATTGACAAACTGAGCCATCAGGGTATCGGGACACTCCAAAAAGTAGGGARAGATCAAAAAATCCACATCCTCAGTTCAGTTTTTGATAAAAGCAAAAAAAAAGTGGGAGTGTAAAGCACTTCTCTGCAGTGATTCCAGAAAGCACAGGGGTTCTGGCAGCTGTGCCCTGGCATGGGTGGGACACGGGCACAGGGCTCAGGGAGGCTGAGGCTGAGCCCAGGGGAGCTCGGGGTGATTCCCTGCCCTGTCCGTGCTCAGTAACTCCCGAGTTTTCTGCTCCTGTTCTCACACAGGGGTTTGGCCTGGCTGTTCAGAGGTTCAGCCGAGCCCCTTTCCATCTTGGAGTCATTTGAAAATCAGAGATATTGTTTCMTTCTTAAAATATTCATAATAATGATAATAGTAGGGGTAATTTTGGTATCAGAGAAMGATCCCAGGGCAAAGAGAGCTCGAGGAGCTCGGGGTAAAGTCAGGGAAGRCTCTGAGAGCAGCAGCTGCAGAAATAAAGGGGATGGAGCCTCGTGAGGAGACTGCAAAGGGCTGGGAGGGGGAAACACAAGAGATTCTGTGTTCCAGGAGGCAAAGAACGGAGTAGATAGATACAGAAAATTACTGCAAATGACACTAAAATGGCAGAGTGGATCAGCATAATACMGAACTGAAGAGGTAAATTAATAACAACTCCATCTGCAGGCTGCAGTGGGTGGAAGGGAGATGTGGAAGGTTGTGCAGGCCCMGARTGGGACACAGGAATGGCTCTGGTGGGGTCAGTGGGACAGGGCCCGAGGGTGCAGGACACGGCAGAGTCCCAAGGGGCAGCCAGGCCTGCAGGGTGGGCTCCCAGAGCATATGGACAGACCCCGAGGCGCTCCTGCCCTGCCCTCACCCCACACAGACACTCAKGGTCCCTCCCTGGCYRGGAGGGGTTTRGGTGCCYGCCCTGAGCTCTTGCTGCTGCCCAGGATGGATTTCCCGGGCACTGGGGGTGTTCACTTACGCTGAGGTGGCTGAGAGTCAAAKGGCATCATCATCTTGGGCCTCATGCCCCTCCTTCCCGCCAGCGTGGACATGCTGTCCTCGGACTCGTGTCCTGGGGGAGAACAGCCGCGTTATTCCCTCTGAGCCGGGCTCCTGGAGAGCCACCCCAGCATGCCAGCACTCCTCACTGCTGCTCCAGGCAGGGCTGGGCTCAGCACTGACACAAACAGTGCTGGAAGGAGCCAACGGGACAGTGAGGGTGAGGATTTTGGAGAAACTCTCCCGGCCCCAGCGCAAACCTCAGGCTGTGGCTCAGCTCTGGGCTGGAAGGTCACACACAGCTCCAACGGYGTAACATGAAATGAGATGTTTTTCCCATTACTAATGAGTATTTACCACAAGAAAGCAATGATTTAACCCTGGGACACTCAATTTCCTTCCTAAAACAGGGGATCCAACCTTTTCAGAGTCTCAGAAACCAGCAAAAAACCCAATCCACTACTTGGAAAACAGGAAAAAAAAAAAGGAGTAACTAAATAATCTGACAATGAAGTGATTTCAGCAGCCAGAGTGAAATGTGTTACACTGCTCAGAGTGGCTCACCTCTGTAGGAATTGCGCCTCTGATGGATATTGCTGTCCATGGAGTTATCCACCGGGGTGATGTCCTGGGAGTTGCGAGGGATCGGGGTGTCTGTCATGATTGGGTTGGGATCGGGGGATTTATCGATGGGTTTGAGCTCCAGCCTCTCGTGATGGATCCAAAGGTCGGGGGGTTTGACATCTTTGGAGTTGCCCTTGTACTTGTGGGAGCCGTTCACAGATTTGCAGGCGGCTCTTTTCCTGCAAAGGAAAATGGAGTTTTCTTTAAATGGTGGAAAAGGAGACTTTTCCCTGAGATTTCCTCAGATCCTCGATGGCACAGGTTTCCCACTGGGCAGGGAACTTTGCACACAGGCCCCGCTGGTGCCTCCACACCCACCCTGAACTCTGATGCCATGGAATTTGTCTCCATGTGCAGCCCTCGTTCTACAGCCCCAGCCTTCATTAGCAAAATTTAAATTTGCAGCAATTCTTAGGGGAATATTGCAATGCTGTGCCCACATCCCAGGCTCACCATTCTGCAGACAGCCCATTATCCCAGCAGGATGGGAAGCCAGGATTAGTGACAGAACCCTCCTTGCAGCCCCACTCAGGTTGGACACATCCCACTGGGGAGGTTCCCACCCTGTTGAGCAGCAGCAGCAAACTGTGGGGTGGCAGTTTTGGGAAAGGGAAGGTTCCAGCACTCCCTCCACACTCTCTCCTCACTCTGGAGCTTGGCAAAGYTGGAGGAGGGATCCCTTTGGGAGCAGAGTGCCTGGGAATGGCTCAGCCATGGATAAATGACAGAGCCCCCATGGGGGTGACTGCCACACCCTGCTCCCCCTGGGGCTCTGAGCGACAGGTTCAGGTGATTCCCTGCCTGGGACATTCCGACATTGGGATTGCACGGGGTTATTGCTGCTCTGAAAACAAAACCCAAAATCTGGGCACACAAATGCCTGGCACAGCCCTGCCCTGCCCTGAGCTCTGCAGGATGGCACTGCTGCAGCACAGCCCGTGCAGATGATCCTCCCAGCCTGGCTGGCAATCCCTCAATCCCTCAATCCCTGCCTTCAAAACCTCTCTGGCACAAGAGCATCTTGGCAGACATAAAGCACAGCTCTGGTCCTTCAGAGAACACACAGAGAGAGCCTGCAGGAGCACGTAAATGGAGCATCACTGCTGGCAGGGTTAATGCAGATGCTCTAAATGAGGCAAGAATTCAGACACAAACGCTGGGATTTAGGATTTTGGAGCGGTTTTCTAAAGAATCCAGCACCACATCCAGATTCTGCTCCAGTAATCCCACCAATAACTGGATATTGTCAGGCCCAGCTTGTGCCCTGAGCTCTTGGGCTCTCCCAGCTCCCAGCACATGGATTGGTGCAGTTTGGGAGCTTTCAGACAACAGAGAGGGGAAGTGCAAGTGCAGCTGGAAGCCCTGCCCCAGTCTCTGTGTGGGAACTCCAGAGGGTTTGGAACTCCAGGACATGGACAGGAAAACCAGAGCAGCAGCAGCACCTACAGGACTCGTAAGGAATACACCCCAAAGCATCACAAAGGATGAAAGAATAGGATTAATGAGCTCAGACAGGGCCCAGGCCCCAGCCCTGTTACTTTTTCTGGTGGGACGTGGTGCGGCGGGTGCAGAAGACGGCGACGATGACGACGATGACGATGGTGATGACGCCCACGGACACGATGATCACCAGCAGCATGTTGCTGTCCAGGGGGGACGTGGGGCTGCCATGGGGACTGTTACTGCCTGCGAGGGTGGGAGGGGAGAAAAGACTGATTTCTTATACAGGAAGAGCAAGCAGTGCCCACCCAGAGCCCTGCAGGTCAGCAGGAGGGGATGGATCCCATGGAAGGGTTT
>NW_026623604.1:52967-56128 GCF_030028575.1 Malurus melanocephalus
GGATGGATCCCATGGAAGGGTTTGGATCCCATGGAAGGGTTTGTGAGGGAATGGATCCCATGGAAGGGTTTGTGAGGGGATGGATCCCATGGAAGGGTTTATGAGGGAATGGATCCCATGGAAGGGTTCAATCCCTGCAGGTCAGCAGGAGGGGAAGGATCTCCCTTGCCATTTGCCAACTGTTTCTGTACAATTGTTCATCTGGAAGCTGATTTACAGATCTCTTTTCCTGCTAAGGTTAACAAAACTGAAGTTCAGCTTTCTCAATGGTCAGAAAAAACTCAGCAGTCCAAGCAGAGTCAGTGTGGGATCCCCTGGGAGCCAAACCCCACTGGAATCGGATCGGGATCCTCCAGGGTCAGCTGGCTCTGAAGGAAACCCTTTATCCATCACTAGGGAGGATCCCAACACACAGCAYTGCCCAGCACAAGGGGCCACAGGAGGCTTTTCCTTCCCCATCTGCTCCCACGGAATTGATTTCCCTTGCTGGGAGCAGAGCTGGCTGTGGGAATGCTGTGCTGGTTCAGGAGTGGGGTGGGATTTCCTGAGTGGGGCAGGATTCCTGGAGCCCACAGAGCCCTGGAGCAGCCGTGCCCCACACTCACCTCCCAAGGGGGGTTTGTAGTCCGGTCCCAGATCCATGGGGCGGCTCCCCTTGCCGGCAGATCCCGAGGCTGTAGGGGTTGGACACACAGAGTTTCACACACACACACAAACACAGGCACACCTGAGCATCCCTGAGCCCCGCTCTGGAATCTCCCCAGCCCCCAGGAGCAGCTTTTCCCTTCTTTTTCTGTCCCTACAGCACAGCACCTGCTTTCCCAGGGAYTCCTTTCCTCATTAAGCTCTACTAATTTCACTTTAAAATGATAATAAAGCCCAYTTGCAGTGAGGCACAGGGACATGTGGAGGTAAAAGGCTTTGCCACACCTGTACTGACAGCTCCTCACCCTGAAAGAGGAATTATCCAGGTTTCTTTTCCTAACACTCAATTCCAGCAGGTGAAGGAGACTGGGAATGGGTGGAGGACCCAAAGCACAGTAAATGTAATATTAACACCCTGCYTGTCCATCAAAACTGCCTTTCAGCTCCTCCCTGTGCTCTCTCTCTTGCCAACAAAGCACCACAAAAATGCTTCTGCTGAAACCTGAGGACCAAACCTGGTCCTTTCCCTTYGTGTTTTCATTACAAAATTAGTGAGAAAAATACCAGAACAGGGGAAACATTCAGCCATGGAGCAAAGAACAATATCCCCYTGGTTACAGGGACCCAGAATATTTTGCATATTTTCACACTGTTCTATAAAAAACCCCTCCAAGAAGTCAGGCAGTGTGGCAGTTTCACAGCCAGGAGAAGGATTTTCTTCAGTTAAAAATCCCCTTTAATCAAGAAGTAGTAAGTGTTACAGGATGTGTAACAAATGGAAAGTGAACCTTCAGTGAATGCCTGCGAATTACTGACTGAAACAGAGACAAATGGCAAAACMAGGCACAGACAGGGATTAAAGCTGGGGAGGGAAACAAGGAGAAGGCTCTGGGTGTGCAGAGAGGASCTGCAGCCTGCAGGGATGGAAAGGATCCATCAGGACAAATGGGACATGGAAAACCCACAGAGCTGCCAGGCTGGAGGGGACACTGRGGCAGGGCTCCCTTTTGGGGCACTGAGAACCCTGCAGCAGCAGGGACAGGCTGTGGCAGCCTTTTCAACAGTTTGATTAATCCATTTGTGTCTGTCTGATACTTCACCTGCCCTGGGAGGGTGGGAAATGCCCAGATGGACTCTCTGAGCCCCCAGGGAGCTGCTGGATGTCCCAGGCACGTTTTAGGAGAACAATCAGACACCCTGAGCATTTCTGGTGCAGCAGCTGCAGCCCTAAGGCAGGTGAAGTGATGGAGAAGAGGCTGGAGAGCAGATGGCCTGCACCTTATATGCAATTTTCTGCTTTATGGAACACAGGTAATCTCAAAAAGCTAAAAGTCAGCCCATAAACAGGGCTGGGAACAGTAACTCTGCAGACAGATAATGAGAAATATGAAATATTCTGTATTTAGGCTTCCAGAGAGCATCAGACAGAGTACTGTGTTAAAGCAGTACCATCAAAGAGCCATGTGGCACCTATTAATTAATTACCATCAAATGAACTGATAACAATGAGAATTATTCATCAGGAATGTCTCTAATGAGTGCTGCAAGGACCTGGGCTTGGCCAATTGCAGCCCAATATCCTGAGTAACACCGTGGAAGGGAAGGRAATAACTGCCCTGGGGTCAGTAAAGTCAGGGGGAGGGAAGGCAGACAGTGCACAGCAATCCTCATGAAAGCCAGGTCCTCCCTGAGTCTGGGATTAAATTCAGGTACCCAAAAAGGTGCTTTCCAGGGTTCAATTCCTAAACCCAGAGATCAGAGTTTAACYTTTAAATMAATTCCAGGGAGCCCCATYTCTTGTGCAGTGCAGCCTGTTTGAAGGAAGAGTGTCAGACAGCATTTGTTTGGGATTGTTTTCTGTCCAGCCTGTGAACCTCCATGGTACAATCCATCATGGGACAGGAGATGACTGCAGGATGGGTTTGCTTRAGCAGAGACCTTAATCCCTGCCTTGGGATGAGGGCAGTGCCACCTCCTGAGGCCTGAGAGCAGCCCCTGAGTTCTGCTGACACAGAATGTCCCCGTGCCCAGAAGGGTGTGGGAAAACAGAACCGTGTGCTGAGTTCAGAGGGAAAACGGTAAAGAAAGAAAAGAGAGGAAAAAGCAGAACCATTAGGGCAGAGAATCAAGCCCAGTTAGTTTTGCTCCCAGCCTGAGGAACCTGCTGGCCCTTTCCTGCAGGTCCCCATTTGGCAGCTCAGTGGTGCTGTCACAGGGCAGCTCCACAGCTCCTCTCCTGCACTTCCTCTGCCTCCTCCTGTCCCACATTTCAGCTGCTGCCAGGATTTCAAACCTCCCAGTGTTCTTACAGGAATCCCCAAACAAAACTCTTGTCTTTGATGATTTATAAATAATGGGATGGGATAAAAATTGGTCATTAATGTGAGAACACGTTACTTTAGGATGTAACAGCGGGTGGAAGATTTGGTTCTCTGCTGAAATGGGATTGGAACAGGAAAAACAGAAAACAGCAACTTTTACCCAAAACCTGGTACCCTGTCCCGATTCCCTCCTGC
>NW_026623604.1:56545-58210 GCF_030028575.1 Malurus melanocephalus
AGCTGCTTGTCCTGGGCAGGATCTGCTCCCCAGCCAGCCCCAGCCTCAGCCCCAGCTCTGGACACGGCGCTGGGATCCATTCCCTGCCAAGCCCTGCCTGGTACAGAGCAAAGGCACATTTAATAAATGACTCCAAGCACTGAGCTGAGGAGCCAAGCGAGGAGCAGCTCCCTCACAGCCCCTTCAGGATCTCTTTAATTGCATGTCTCAGCTGTTTGCCAATGGCCTCTTTAACTCATCCCTTCAGACTAATTTTGTCTCTTTTTATGGGGCTTGCAGGTTATTTGGAAGAAACAAGAAGAGCCCTGGGAYATCCACCTCCTAATTCGATGTAGGAAACTCAGAGCTCCCATTTTTCAAGCAAACATTTTAAAACCTTCAGGCTTTGAGGAGCCAGTGCCGGGCTCCTTGGGAGACCCTGGGCTCCAAATGAGCTGACAGGCACAATCTCTCCTGCACAGAGCTCTCAAGGCCTTCCCTGCTTTACTATGGAACAAATCCTCCCAAGCAGTGCTTGTGCTCATCAGAATCCCTTTGATCTTCCACCCCCTCACACATGGGCTGGATGGGGCACCTCTGCCTCCAAAGCCATCCCACTCAAGGATTCAGCACTGGCACAACCCCCTGGCCCTGCTGGGCCATCCCTACAGAGATCCCTTCACATTCCCACCACCCACACCCCCAACTCCCAGCTGTGCCCCTGGCAGAGCAGCAGATCCTGCTCCACTGAGAAAAGGTCACAGCACATGGACAGCAGAGCACAACAGCGGGGGATGGAGACAAGAGAAACGTGGCTGTTCATTTACCTTGGTCATTGGGCATTTTATCTGAGGACTCAGCTTAGTGGGGCAAGCACAGGGAGGAAAAAACAAGAGACACATCACAAGGCTTGAAGCAGTGAGACAGAATTCCACGTTTCCCACAGYGCAGGGTACAGCTCTTGATTCTCAGCGCTAAAACTCACATGGAGAAGCGTCCAARGCCAGGMTGGACAAGGCTTGGAGCAGCCTGGGCTGGTGGAGGTGTTCTACCAACTATTTGGGCAATCTCAAGGMCACTCATTTGGGACACTGCCCAYGYRTGGGCTGTGAGGTCCCTCCCAGCCCCATTCTATGACAGGATTCTACGATAATAAACTCGTAATTTYATTTTCCCAAGCTCTCTGGCCCAGCTGCCATCACCACCAGCTCCTGAAGGAGGGGCCTGTTGAATCCTGTGAGTTCCTACTGCACCATCCCATTATTCCCAGGGAGCAGCTGTGACTCCCAGGGCCTGGACTCTCCCTGCAGCCACCCCGGGRCAGTGTCCCTGGTCACCGTGGAACYGCAGTGACCCCACAGCTGAGCTGCATCCACAGGGATTCATTCCATGCAGGACAAGGAGAACGTGCCAGGTTACCTTTGGGGGTCCTGAACTGCACGGCCTCAGACATGGGCCCCATGCCCTTGGAATTGCGGGCCTGGATCTTGAAGAAGTAGGGTGTGTCCAGGGTGAGCTCCTGGATCTGGTGTGTCAGCCTGTTGCCCACCACGGGCTCKATCACCCAGTCGTGGATCTCAGCGTTGACGTCGGTGCTGTAGTAGATGATGTACCCTGGCAGGGAGAGCACAGCTCTGTCACTGAGGGGCACAGGGACAGCTCTGCCTCTGGCACCTCTGGCACACA
>NW_026623604.1:58681-61836 GCF_030028575.1 Malurus melanocephalus
AGGAGGAGGCTTTGTCTGCCCTCAATGTACCAGCAGGCCTGGATTAAATCTGTCTGCTTTTATTCTCTTCACTTAGTCTGGCCTCTGTTTCAGGTGAGCCTGGTTTTCGGCATCAGTTTCTGGTGACCCAGAGGGGACAGGGAGGCTCCTGAGAATCCTCTGGACTGAGTAAGATCCAGCTCCCCACATCCCAACATCAGCCAGCCCTCCCACTTTCCATCTGAGTTGCTCAAAAGAGATGGTAGGAAAATCAAACCATTTAAAATATCCAAATAATTTCTGACTGCTGTTCCCTGCATATGGAAAAATTGCTCATTTCCATCCCTTTACCTATTCACAGGCTAAATGATATAAAATAAAATAAAATAAAGCTGCCATTATCAAGATGTACCTAAAGAATTAATACAATATTATTTAAGTTATGTTAAAACAACAAAACATTCTCAAGGCACAGCTAAACAATTTGTGTTTACCATTATTTCATTATTTTTTCAGAGTATTGACAAAGGCAACAAGAACCTGAAGGAACTGAGGCTGTCCTGCACATCCCAGCAAAAAGATATGGGAAGAGTCTATGTTGTTATTAAAATATACTGAAATCATGCATCAGTATGAAGGAAAAGCTTTATAATTTTTTAATACAAAAAACACAGATCAGCCTAAAATAAATACTTGAACCTCTATATATTTATATATATGTAGAAATAAATACTTGAACCTCTATTTAATAATATATCCACTGTACATATATACAGTGTATGTACATTATATATATATTATATATATGTGTATATATATGTATATATATATGTGTGTGTATATATATATGTGTGTGTATATATATATGTATATGTGTGTATATATATATATGTATATATTATATATACAGTGTATGTACATTATATATTTATATTATTTATGTATTTGTATCCATTATTTATTATCTATATCTAGGTTCAAGTATTTATTTTATATGTAACATATATGTAAATATATATTTATTTATATATATATAAATATATATTATATATGTGTGTATATAAAACAGTTATATAAATAAATGTGTATTTATTAAATGCACATCTATAAATATATATAAAATATATATGTGTATATTTCTATAAATGTATATTTATATATACATTTATTTACATATATTATATATATATACACACACACATTTATTTATATATATATCTGAAGTGATGCTAAAAGCATTTCAACAGTCTAGAGGCACAAGTACTGAATTAATTCTGAGTGTCCTAATTAGTCAGCAGCTCTAACGATGCCCGGTGTGGGGCCCAGACTAACCCAGCTCAGAAATCCCATCCCATGCCATCCCATGCCATCCCATGCCATCCCAGCTAAGTGGAGCTGCACTCCATGGACATCAGCAATCAGAATTCTGGCACCACCGACAGCACAGAGGGACTTAATGAGTGATTAATTAGTGCTGCCTCCTCAGCCTGGGCTGTTCCCACCAGAGGGCACTCGGGCCCCACATCCCAAAAACTGCCTGGGATCTGGGAAAGGGGAGCTGGGGATGGGATTTGGGAAAGGGGAGCTGGGGATGGGATCTGGGAAAGGGGAGATGGGGATGGGATCTGGGAAAGGGGAGATGGGGATGGGATCTGGGAAAGGGGAGATGGGGATGGGATCTGGGAAAGGGCAGCTGAGAAAGGGGAGATGGGAAAGGGGAGCTGGGGATGGGATCTGGGAAAGGGGAGCTGGGGATGGGATCTGGGAAAGGGGAGATGGGAAAGGGGAGATGGGGAAGGGGGGCTGGAAAACGGGCGATGGGAAAGGGGAGTTGGGGATGGGATCTGGGAAAGGGGAGCTGGGGAAAAGGGAATTGGGAAAGGGGAGATGGAAATAGGCCCTGGGAAAGGGGAGATGGAAATGGGCCCTAGGAAAGGGGAGCTGGAAAAGGGGAGCTGGTGCCTGCTGTTCTCAGGCTTAGCCCTCAATCCCCATTTTATTGCATTTTGAAGCCATTAATGCTGTTCATGGACAACCTGATAAATACTGWACAGTTCTGCTCCCCACGTGGATAACCAAGGGTTCCTTTGCTGCCATGGGATTTTGGAGCTGCACAATAGGATGGTTTTCCCCATCCTGTGCAGGTAAATGCTGCTCTCTGCAGTGGCCTCCCTTCCTCACGTGTGAGACCTTTGTGCCCCTCCCTGGCAGCCAAATSCCTCCACCAAAGGTTCCTGTGTCTCCAACCCTCCTTCCCCATGGAGGGGAAACATTTTGCTGCCTTTTCCCAGGGATTTAATTAATTTTAGTCTCCCATTTAGAGCCTGAGCTCCAGTCCTGCCTTATCAGGTTTGATTCTGCACYGTGGCTCATTCTGAGCTCAGACTGCAAATAACATGCCATGAAAATCTGATTTCAGCTTTAAACCTGGGGTAAAAACACATTAAAATTGAAGTGGGTAATTTCACAAAACCCTTCCAAATGGGAATCCAAACAGAAATTACAGAAAGGAATCTGTAATTATTACTTCTGAAAAGTGATTTATCCCACGTGGCAGTGATGCAGTTAAGGGCAAACAACAGTTTGCTGCTAATGGTTCTGCCAGGGGGACAACAAAGTGCCCTGGAGCCTGTTCTGTGACACAAAATTGCCACAGGGGTGACAAAGAGCACTGGGATGGCCACTCCTAAATAAACTCTGATGGGCCAGAGACACCAGGGATGATTTCTGGAGACCTGCTGTGGGAACARCACGAGCAAAGTTATGGATATATTTCAGCTCCCAACCAGATTCCTGGCTCCACTTCCATTTCCCACACAGTTTAGGTCTGGATCTGTTCTGATCAGGTCCAGAGATKAATAATGGATCTGAGCTGCTGCAGAGATGGCAGAGCAGAGAGGGCACAGGGAGGCCAGGCCACGCTCCTTGGGGATTCCCTGCAATGATCCAGCCTCGGGGCTGCCTTCCACCTGGAATTTTGCTATGTCCCTGTGCCCCACCTGTGATTTTGCTGAATTTCCCCTGCTCCAGCTGTGATTTTGCTGGGTTCCCCATGCCCCAGCTGTGATTTTGCTGGGTTCCCTGTGCCCCACCTGTGATTTTGCTGAATTCCCCATGCCCCAGCTGTGATTTTGCTGGGTTCCCCATGCCCCAGCTGTGATTTTGCTGAATTCCCC
>NW_026623604.1:62486-68107 GCF_030028575.1 Malurus melanocephalus
GGTTTGCCCTCCTTGCTCACCACGGTCACGTCCTTGGGGGGCGAGGTTGGCACTGCAACACAKAACCAGAGTCAGCAATGGCTGCTGTGTCACACCAGAGGAACAGCCACCTCAGGGCCCTGATKCTCCTCTGATGTGGAACACAATTCTATTTGGGTTATTCTCTTTTTCTCATTGTTACAAACCCCCACCCTCCTGCAGGGTCTCACTGGCCACTGCCCCTGGTGTCAGCACTTTTGTCCCATATGGAGCTGCCCCTTCCCAAAGCACTTCTGGCACCACATCTGATCCATTTGAGAACTGAGTGTCCTCAAACACCTGGGACTGCTTACCTGGATTTCTTCAGGCAGCAGAAAAACTCCACAAACTTGTGAAAGATACATTTTGTACAGGTGGGCATCTGAAATATCTGCCAGTTTCCAGGTTTATGGAGGGACTGCTTTATGGAGAGACCTGGCAGTGCCCATTTGTCACTTAAATCCTGATCAGTGAAAATCCACCAGCAATTTAGAATTGCACCAGCATGGAATGGTTTGGGCTGGAAGGGACCTTAGAAACCACCCAGTGCCACCCCTGCCATGGCAGGGACACCTTCCACTGTCCCAGGCTGCTCCAAGCCCTGTCSAGCCTGGCCTTGGGCACTGCCAGGGATCCAGGGGCAGCCACAGCTGCTCTGGGATCAATCCCTGGGCAAAGCTGTAACGGCTGATGGAATTTCTGAAGGAATCTGGAAGGAATCTGCACCGCARAGGTGTGGAAATGCAGAAATATTTGCTGAGCACACCTGGCCAAGCCTTTTCCTTGGGTTGCCAGAGAGCAGCACCGAGAGAAGGAAAGGAGGGGAGAGTTTTCCTTCTCCCATCAGCCTCTCCTGCTGAAAACTCAAGAATTGGCACAAATTGCTCCAGCAGAAAACTGCAGTCCTTGCTGTGAACTGTGGGCTGTGGCTCCAGAGGGCTCTGACCATCCCTGCAGTACCACATCCYGAAATCCAGGAGGCTGCTGAGGGGCACCCTGGAGCAAATCCACCTTGGGTATTTWACACAACCACAGCAATGCACAGCTTTCTGCATTTCCTCAGCTTTCTGTGCGTGACCTATTAGAAATCAACCCTAAATCCCTTGGGATGKCCTCCAATCATCCCTGGGTGATGAACAGCTGCAAAGCAGGCACAGCCAAAGCCCCAGAGTTATTGTAACCATTGCCCCAAATATGTAAAAACAGGATTCAGAGGAAACAAAAATAGAAAATCAGGAGGGGCCCACAGGAGATCAGGAATTCRCAGACAATACAGGGCCCAGAATTCCCTGTTTTCTTTTTAGGAGCAAGTCCTACACAACTGCTCCAGAGTATCCCAAAATAATGAGCCACTCACTCAGGAATTTGGCCAGTACCATAAATCACAAGATCTGTGATGAGAAAATACATTTAGCCTATTTTTTAAATTATTTTTAACATATTSTCTTTACGTTCCCAAGGGTCATATTTGCAAATATTCCTTCCAACCACTTYCCCCTGACCCTTCCTATTTCAATGCCCTGAGACCTCCTGCACTGTGCCCTTGCTCAGTGGCTTTGTGAGCATCAAATTCTCTCCAAAAACTTTATTTGTACAGCTTTTCCAGTCCCTGCACTCGGAGCAGAGTCGTGGCTGAGGATTGAACWCGTGTCAGCACAAATAACAAATGGAGTGTTTAATGTGGGCTGGGAATAGTGGGATGGGGAAGGAGCTCTGCCCCAGAGCTGGCCCCACATCCCAGGATTCCCACCCAAAACCACCACAATCCTTTCAAAAGCAACTGAAGCTCACTGGGAATTCAGAGTGAGTTCAGAGAGTTCAGATTCTATGCTGGGTTTGCCTTTTCTTTAGCAGCAGAGAATTTCTGCCCTGGAATATCTGGAAGATCTCCCTAATTCCTGGCACACTGGATTTGTTGACTGTGTTTTCATTTCGCAGAACTCCAGGCTCACTTGGGTGGGCTCTGTGTCCTCCACAGTCCAACCTAASCATAATAAACAGCAAATTTAATTGCCCAAAGTTCATTTATCAGAAAGATAACATCAGAGGGGCAGGGTGAGGAGAGGGCCTGGCCCAAGCTTTTCCTGGCAGCTCCAACCCCTGCTCTGCTCTGCACTGATCAGCAGCTCAGGGCTCATTCAGATGTCTTCATTCCTTCTGTGACTTTTTTTGTCTTCATTTGCCTCCTGCACCTTCTCGCTCTGTAACAATTACCATCACACTTACAGCAAATTTTAATTATTATTTGCTGAAGTGTTTTCTTTGTGTTTGGTGTCAACGTGCTTTCTGTGAGACTCTGTTCTCTCCTGCCCACGAACTGTGGTACATTATTCATGACTTCTGTGTAATTTGATGGAAATTCTCCCGCAATCATCCCTTGCAATTCTGAAGTGTGCTGTTGTTTTTTAATCAGAATTTCTGACAGACCCATTCAGACCCCCCTGGCAGGTGTCAATGAGCAGAGACAGTTCAGAAGCAGGGAGCTGCTGKTTTCTCTGAATGCCCAGCCCTGCAGAGCAGGCAGTACCTAATTCAAAGGTTGTCCCGTGCGCTGTCATGCTCCAGGTGCTGGATCTCCTGCCCTTGGTCACCATCACCGAGAACTCGTAGAGGGTGTTYGGCTTCAGCCCCGTCACCAGATAGCTCAGAGTGGTGGCATTGGCAGTCTGCAAGGGAAAGCAGGCTCAGCACTTCCCAAACCCCCAATCCCAGCCCCAGCCCACGTGTTCCCAGCATTTCCATAAGCACAGGAGTTAACCCGGGGCTGCTCCATTTCTGGGCTGTCGATTCGTTAATCAAATCTCACCGTTTATCCTCCTCTGGAATTGCTGCAATCAGCAGCAGCCCTCAGCAGCACTCAATCACAAATAAAAAAGGGCAACACCAGGCCCAGGGCCCCTCTGCTCTGCAGMAATCCCTGTTTACCTGGGGGCTCAGCAACTCCTCTGGCTGGGGAAAGCAAAAAGCACAGCAAGGAACAGCCCTGCTCAGACCCTGGAGCTGCCTCCCAGATTTTGTGGAATTTGGAGGAATTTTGTGGAATTTTTTTTGTGGAATTTCCAATGCAATTTTAAATGTAATAAACCATCACACTTGGGAGGCTGGAAGAGAATGAAGCTTTACYAATACTGAAGCTTTACTAATACGTGGATTTTTTTTCACAAAAACTGGTTATTTAGGATGACACAAGGAAAGCACATGCGGCTCACAGTGGGATTTGTAACTCAGCATTTATGARTATCTGGTATTTGTTATATTCAGCACCCACAGAAGGTACTGGGGGCCTGTGGAAAAGAAGGGAAGCTGCATTTACAGGCGTGGAGATCCTCACCTCGACCTGCAGGGCTGTACACACAAAATTAAGGAGCTGTTCCAGGATCTGCCAGGTTCATACAGCACCTGGGACAGCCACTGCCCTCAGAAACCACAGACTGTAGCTGATTGAGTGCCAGGGAAAAGACACCTCTGCTGAGGGTCCCAGCAGTGCCAGGGAARCCCTAAATCCCAGTATCTTACACCCCTTTCCTTTTTAGGGGGAATTCAGGCCATGGGTGCCTGGGTTTGTGCCCGGGGCTTTGCTGTCTGACTTGTGAAAGATCTGGTTTCCATCTCTGGCTTTGAGCCTTGGGACTTTTTACTTTCCCCGTGTACCCCACTGAGTTCAAATGACACCTCAGAGCCCACCTGCAGTGCCAGACTCCACAATTTAACACTTGGTCCTTTTTAAAATCCCAGCCTATGCCACGGTACCAAACCCTGCTCACCCACTAGAAATAAACTCCATAAATATCACCCCGAACAATTTGTTTCCCTTTAGTACAACCCTGAAAGATCCAAGGTTTAACTTATCCCTGAGGGATCCCAGGGAGCTGCAGAACAACCCCACACCCCAACCAGGGGGTTTTGGAAAACTGCTCCTTGTTAGTTTTAAGTTTTGAGTTAGTTTTTAGTTAGCTCAGAGCACAGGAGCTACATYCTACCTGTCCCTAAAAATACCCAACAGAGCAGGAGAGGGTTTCCAACAGAAACCAGGGAGCAAAAGCAGGAGATGGGTCCTCCAGACATCACAGGATACGTGATCAGAGCAAACACCTCCAACTTCAGCCCTTCAGGCAAATCCTCTCTCCAGTTGTGAGTAATTCYGAACTCCATCCCATCATTCCATGTTGGTTTTGGTCACAGTGAAACATGCTGCCCACTGCCCACCAGCACCAGGAAAAGTTGGAATATTTCATTTTACTGTTTCATTCCGTTTTCTATTTTATTTCATTCCTTTAAGCAATTAGCTGCTGAAACTCAGCTCTATTTAAACCACTCCCGAGCCATCCCCTGCACATGACTCAGGAATGTGGCTCAGAAGGAACCTGCCCTTAGAGGAGGAATACACACATATTTACATCTTTTCATTTCAATAAAGAAAAAAAAAATCTGGATTATAACGAGATGGCTCTGCAGGAACATAAAGGGAGCTCCTCTGGCTGGGTATTTTAACAACCAGCTCCTCTGAGTCTCGTTGCAAATKTGAAATTTGCAGTCAGCAGCTTTGAGCCCTGCAGGTAACTCTGAAAATTAATAAAAAAAAATCCACCCACCCACCAAACCAAGCCCCAAATCCAGTCTCCAAACCAAACCAGATGGAAATGGAGGAAGGCAGGGATATCATGAAGGTACTGTTGTGTATTTAGCATCAGTCAGCTCCCAAAGGAAAGGTTCCCTGTCAGCTTTGCACAAACTGAAYGGGTCGTAAAGGAAACTTCAAACCCTCGGGGTAAACCTGCCTGAGGCATCCCCAAATTCTTGCAATGCTTCAGGGCCTCTCCAGAGGTGAGCTCAGCCCTCCCACTCCCGGGGATGGTGACACTGGGAAGCACAGAACTGTCCCTGTGTCCGTGGGGTGCAGCAGCTCTGGGAGTGCCTGCTCCTCCCTGAACCGGCCCTTCCACAGCACCCAGAGCTCCTTCCCACCATTGCCACTGCACCTGCAGGAATCCTGCCCCTCCAATTCCCCAGCAGAGTTCCCTGAGCTGGGGTGGATCTGCAGGAATCCTGCCCCTCCAATTCCCCAGCAGCATTCCCTGAGCTGGGGTGGATCTGCAGGAATCGTGCCCCTCCAATTCCCCAGCAGCATTCCCTGAGCTGGGGTGGATCTGCAGGAATCGTGCCCCTCCAATTCCCCAGCAGCGTTCCCTGAGCGGGGGTGGATCTGCAGGAATCCTGCCCCTCCAATTCCCCAGCAGTGTTTCCAGAGCTGTGCCTTTCCCCCAGGAATGGATCTAAAGGAATCCTGTCCCTCCAATTCCCCAGCAGCACTCCCTGAGCTGGGGTGGATCCAGGGGTGGATCTAAAGGAATCCTGCTCCTCCAATTCCTTGGCAGAATTCCCTGAGCTGTGTCTGCCCCTGGGAATGGATCTGCAGGAATCCTGCCCCTCCAAGGCTCCCAGCAGCATTCCCAGAGCTGTGCCTGCCCCCATTAGTGGACCTGCAGGAATCTTGCCTCTCCAAGGACCCCAAGAGCAGCTGTGCCTTTCCCCCAGGGGTGGATCTGGAGGAATCCTGCCCCTCCAAGGACTGCAGCACTGTTCCCAGAGCCGTGCCTTGCCCT
>NW_026623604.1:68660-73368 GCF_030028575.1 Malurus melanocephalus
AGCAGGAGTGTCCCTGGCACTCGGTACCTTGTACTTGGTGTTGGCAGGGATGTTGGTTTTCCAGCGGACGGTGTAGAAGCGCGCGTCCGTGATCTTCTGGTTCTTGGGCAGCGAGTTGTCTGCCCAAGTGATCCGGATGGTGTCATGGCTCAGGATGGAAGCCTGAACTCCCACCGGGGGCATCATGGGAGACGGATCTGGCACTGGAGTGTATGGAGCATTAATAACAAACAAATCAACCTCGGAAGTGTCTGCGCAATCCGTGGGGGAAAGGCCGTGGTTTAGAATTAAAAAGGGACAAGGAGGTGGCATTTTAATGTCAACCAAAACAAAAAAGGRGGGATGCAGGGAAGTGCAATGAAATGGAAGGTGAGGAATGGAGAGAAAGAGAGAAAAGCCAGAGTTAATAGGTGACATCAGACTGGGTGATAACATCACGCTTGCATCGTCCTCCCTCCTCCAGACCGTGCGACAACGAACACCTCCCTGCTGCCATAGCCCTGCTCAGTGCCCAGGGCACTCAGGCAGGACCTGGCAGCCCCAAACACTCAGTCCCTGACACTTCATCTGCCTGGAGCATGCACTGAGTCCTGTCCAGCAAACACAGCTGGGGCTCTGTGYGGGCACAAGGCGCTTCCCAAACATGCAGGGACCTCCCAACAGGTACCTTCAAAGGAAGGTTCCAAGGATGAGACAGACTTGCAGTAACTGTGGAACTGCAGTTCAACATCCTCATGGAATCTCCAAGGATTCCAGCTCATCAGGACTATCCCCAAGTGTTGCAACTCCATCAAATTTCTCCCTGGAGGGAGCCCAGTGAGCCATGGCACAGCAACAGCTCACCTGCAACTCCTCTGCTTCAAATCCTGTCTTTATGGACCACAAGGGCAAAATAAAAACTGCCCAGACCCCGTTTGGTGTGAGCGACAACAGAGGGACTGACACAAAGCAAACACAGGCATCCATTCCAAACTCTCGGTGTGAAAGCCCATAAACTCCCAGCCTTTAGAACTGCAGCCACACCAGGGTGCTCAGGGGAGGGGCACGTTTGAAGTGAGAACATCCATTAGTAGCTGTCAGGTGAGTTTAGAATTTACAGATGAGCCCAGTTTTAGGTGGTTTACCAGGAACGTGCGGGGCTGAGCAGGGACAGGGACAGGGACAGAGAGCACAGGGCCCTTCCTCACTCCCAGCCCGTTCCAGGGACAGGGACAGAGAGCACAGGGCCCTTCCTCAGTCCCAGCCCGTTCCAGGGACAGGGACAGAGAGCACAGGGCCCTTCCTCAGTCCCAGCCCGTTCCAGGGACAGGGACAGAGAGCACAGGGCCCTTCCTCAGTCCCAGCCCGTTCCAGGGACAGGGACAGAGAGCACAGGGCCCTTCCTCAGTCCCAGCCCGTTCCAGGGACAGGGACAGAGAGCACAGGGCCCTTCCTCAGTCCCAGCCCGTTCCAGGGACARGGACAGAGAGCACAGGGCYCTCCCTCAMTSCCAGCCYGTTCCAGGGGCCAGGCAGGACTCACCCGAGTGGGGCCGGGTCACGGCGCTCTCGTACAGGGGGATCCCTTCRCCCACGTTGTTGAAGGCTTTCAGGGTTATCACGTAGTGGGAGCTGGGGTCTGGGGAAGAAAAAGAAATCAGCACAACCAATGAATACTTCTGCTTCTCTGTATCCTCTTTGTTCAGTGTTTTAATTTTGAGCTGGAGTATGTGAAATAASTGGATTTGAGCTGAGAAAGTCTCCACACAGCCCTTCTGTTTGTGTTCACACAATCCCAGCCCGGTTTGGGTTGGAAGGGACCTTAAGGCCCATCTCATTCCACCCCCTGCCTGGGCAGGAACACCACGGCTCAAGTCTACAGTCGCAGTAAATCTGCCTTTAAGCACAGCAGTGAGAAAAACAATTTAGAAGGAATGAAACCAAAAGGACTCCAACGTCCGATTCGATGGAATTCCCAATATTGCTGTTTCTCTCACTTCCAGACTATTCCACCTCCCACAGAGATTTCTGGGGAGGGCTGAATCTTTATTTTCCTTTTGAAAGAGCCGCCAGTGAATCCAGTGACACTGCAGTCCCTTTTCACTCTGCTGCCGCGGGGAGGATGCTCAGGGGGCTGGGCTGGGCTGGGCCCTGCACTCACCCAGGTTCTCGATGGTGTAATATCTCTGCTTGTAGTCCACTTTGATGGTCTGGGCGTGGGGGCTGCCGATGCCGTAGCCGATGGCGTAGCCCCTGACCACCACGTCCTGGTTCTCGGGGGGCGTCCAGCTCACCACGATGCTGGTGACCAGCGGGCGCACGTGCAGCGAGCTGGGCACCTCGGGCACGCGGGTTTCTGCGGGAGAGGGGGCATGGCAGGGTGGTGACACACACAACGTGAGGCAGGGAGGTCAAACAAAGCAATTCCCAGTGCTGGAACGAGCACATTCCAGCAGAGAGCTTTGGGGCGCAGGAGAAAACACAGAGCTCCAAGAGCACAGTGTTAACATTGCATTTCAACAGAAACTCCCTAAGAAAGGAAGCGCAGTTTGCACTGAAGTTTATGGGGTTGGGATGGTTTTTGGAGCAGACCTGCTCACCATCAGGCAGCTCCCAAAGGAAGGGCTCCCTGTCAGCTTTGCATGAACATTAATTTGGATGGCTGTGCATCGATTTTACCAAATCGATTGTTACCGATTTTACCAAATATGCACCGGTTTTATCCCATCCTTCCCTTCCACAAATTCATCTGCTTTCAATTCCCTCATATCCCTTACTTGTGGGTATTACAATAATTATATGGAGAATTCTGGGGATGAAAGAGAGGTTCCTGAGCTGGTTGTAGCATTAAATAGGATATTCCACAGTCCTAAGAACTGCACTGCAAAGGGTTCTCCTCGCTTGTCCTACACGTGTCGCTGCTGAAATCCTCAGATTCCCGTAATTCCCAAAATATACATACACAGCCATACTAAAAGTTAAATTAATACAGATTAAATTGCAAATGCTCAAACCCTTCCCCCAAAAGCACCATCAGTCTGAGCCCATCACACAGAGCCACAGAACGTGGATCCCAGCTCCAGAGCACTTCCACACCACTCCACTGCAAGCCCCTCATATTCTTCTAAGAGGCTTTTCCCCGCTGCTGACTGCAACTAAAAGCAATCTCCCCCCGTCCCTGGAGTGTCCCTAACTTTGGGTTCACTTCTCAAGAATGAAATAAATCCTTTTGTCGGGTGCCGGCGGATTAGGGATAATTCCCTCCCCGCTCCAAATGGAATCGGGGCCTTGCGCTTCCTGTGGGGATTTCATCTCAACGAAACGCGCCGCATTTCCCTACAAACATTTCATAAAGCACCACAACAGGATTATTTGGATCACAGCACAGCCCTGGCCCCCAGCCCGGGGAGCTCTGCCACAGCCCAGCGATTCCAGCTCCCAGCTAAACCCGSAGAAGCTCCAGCAGCAGAGGAGAGGTGACATTTCTGCTGCACTGGGGACAAACTTGGCACAACTGYTCAGCACCTCCTGCTCCGGCTCCAGCACGGAATTGGAACACTCCTGCTCCCTTTACATCCATAGGACTCTCCTGGGAATTATTTTCTATTTAAACTTCTAAAGCAGCCGTGGAATAAAAGGAAATGATGCCTCGGCTGAGCTTAAGAAATGCAAGATGAGCCGTAAATGCATTTGCACGGTGATAAAATTATCCACGCGAGTTTTCTAAAGAAAGAAATTCAAAAAATGCAGTGTGCACACACAGATCTCACAGGTGTATGCAGGATTATTTGAATAYCATGTTAAGTTGTCTCAATTGTCAATTTTTATTACTTTACTCAATGGAAAGAATGTATAGAAAAGTCAGATTTCCTGCAACATTCTGAGGTGAAAAGATTTAAATGACAGAATCAACAGAGAAGGAAAAGATTTAAATTTAATCCTGGGGCTGTCTTCTGGCAAAGTGTGTTAACTCCAGCTCAGGGGCACYTTCCAGAGCTGTTCCCCCACAATCACGATACAATTATTTAATACCCCCAATTCCAAGATAATTATTTAATACCTACAATTCTGMTATATTTAACACCCCCAATTGTGATATATTTATACCCCCAACTCTGATATATTTAAAGCCCCCAATTCCGATCTAATTATTTAATACCCCAAATTCTGATACAATTATTTAACACCCACAACTTTGATATAATTATTTAATACCCACAACTTTGATATAATTATTTAATACCCACAAATGTGATATAATTAATACCCACAACTCCAATATAATTATTTAATATCCCCAATACTGATATAATTAATACCCACTATTTTGATATAATTATTTAATACCCACTGATATAATTATTTAATTCCTGATGGGAAACACGGTGCAGACCAGTCCACCACTACAGAAAATACAATCCATCTTCCTTCTCTCCTGTGCAAAATACCAGTTATGGTGGGTAAAGCCCAGCACCAACATGGGGGTGACACTCCAAGGGGCTGAGGGTGAGAACATTTTCCATGATTTCCTTCCCATTGTGACATCTCATTGTCACTATAAATGAGTATTTTTCAGCAGAAAATACCTGGTGCCAACATACAGCACTAGGAGTGCACGAGCAGAGTTTAATTTCAAGCCACTTTATCGACGTGGCAAGAATTTTCTGTTACAACAGAAATTGATGCCAGCTAATCCCAAACAAACCCACTGTACACATGGAAGGGCAACA
>NW_026623604.1:73989-85718 GCF_030028575.1 Malurus melanocephalus
ATTGCTGTGCTTCTCTCACCATCCAGGTCGCTCTCGAAGGTCTCTGCTGACACCCAGTCGGTGGCGGGGCCGGTGCCGTTGATGGTCATGGCAGCCACTCTGAAGCTGTACTCGGTGCCCCGCTCCAGCCCTGCAGGAATTCCCACATAGCCTGTTCACGCCAATTCCTTTTGGCCTTTTTGTAATTTCATATAATCTCTGTATCCTTTACACATATTTGCACCCATGCAGCCTCCTGTTKTAACTCAGTCCCAGTATTTTTCCAGAAAGACCAAACACATTCCAGGGTCCCCATCCCATCCTGGTTCTCCCTGGCTGCCAAGGCCACAACCAGAGAGAYACCTTTTTATAAACAAAGTCAGTACCCAGGAGGGCTCTGGAAAAGGGCTGAGCTAGAAGGAGGAATTACCTCATYACCTCTGCTTCTAATTGATGATTTTTGTCAAATATGCTAATTTACCAAACTTATTMATCATATTCACCCTGTGGTGGGAGGGCTTTTATGGACATTCTTCCGTATCTGCTCTTGGAGGCCCCCAAATAAAGAGCAGATYTTATATTATCTCTGATACCAATATMATCTCCAAAGTGTGCTCTTTCATTTCTAGGGTCCATCAGGCATCAGGATCAGCTTGGGAATTCCCAGAGATCCTGGTTAAATCCCAAAGGAATGAGCCCTCTGCCCCCTGAAGTGTCACAGGAGGTCAGCCCTAGGAGGGCCTGTTTGCAGCCAGCTTTCATTTATGGTTGTTAATTAGTTTAATTAATTGCTTTTAACAACAGGAACACCGCCACCATGACCAACCCTGTGGGTGGCACAGGGGCAGCAGGTGAGCAAACACACACGCTGGTTTAATGGGCGAGTCTGCACTAAAAAATCAGAGCACTGTGCAGAGGTCCTCAGAATCTGATACATGGAACCTCTCAAACACGCTTTGGTACTGACAAAAGTATTCTGGAATGACAGAATTATCTCAGTTCTGTGAGGAAACTGAGACTCACTAAGGCACAGCTGGAGTTTCTGAGAAAAAATYAGAGTATCTTGTTAGAAACTCTTCTGGAATTTCCCATTTTCCTCTCTTTTGCCCAAGCATTCTCTTGCAGAGATTTCAGAGAGGAACACAATGCCGTGCACTGCTGAGCACAATTCCAGCTCTGGGAGCAACACGTGCCTGATGCTCAGGGATGGCCCAGACTGGGTTTTGAAGGGTACAAAAGGTAAATTCCCTCCAGAATATACCATGGACACAAAGAGGGATATTCCAGGGATGCCCAGGGCTGTTCCCAGGGCTCAGAGCTGGGTCCAGGTGCCTGTGCCAACCCTGCCCAGCCCCTGCTCCTCCCCCACACCTCCATCCCTGGCACTGGGCACACGGTGAGCCMAGGGGCACCTTCTCCAGGCCTTTTATAAACATTTTAAACAGAATCATCCAGATCATTTCATAGATCAAATGGTAAAATCAGGGGCAGGAATCAGGTCACCAGAGCCCAGCACCACCTGCAGCCCCCAAAAACTGCCTGGGGAGCTGCTGCTGTTTGTCTACCCAGGCAGGAACCCAGTGAAATTCTGTCCCTGAGGCCACCAAATACATTCAGGCTCCCTGGAGAGGTCAGGTCCTGCAGGAACCCAAMAGAATTCTGTCCATGAGCCCACCAAACACATTTGGGCTCCCTTGAGAGGACAGAACCTGCAGGAACTCAATGAAATCCCATCCCTGAGCACACAAAACACAGCCAGGTCCCCCTAGAGAGGTCAGGTCCTGCAGGAACCCAACAGAATCCTGTCTCACATCTCACAAAACACAGCCAGGCACCCCTGGAGAAGACAGGACCTGCAGGAACCCAATGAAATCCCATCCCTGAGCCCATCAAACACAATCAGGTCCCCCTAGAGAGGTCAGGTCCTGCAGGAACCCAACAGAATCCTGTCTCCCATCCCACCAAACACAGCCAGGTCCCCTCACCTTCGATGAGCTGGGAGAGCTGGGTGCCCCCCACGCTCTCGGTGACGTCGCTCTTGCGGGAAACTTTGCGGTAGCGGATTTTGTAGCCCGTGATCTGCCCGCTCTGGGTCCCGGCAGGAGGGGGCTGCCACTGCAGCAGGATGCTCTGGGGAAAGCAGACACGAAGGAATTCAGAAAAAAACCTTTTAGGAAAGGCTTTAAGGAAAATCTCCACTCACAATCCCAAAAGCACAATGGCCAAGTATTCCATTTTCTCTTCTCAAGCGCCCAGGACACTCCAAAAGTGTGTCTGTGTGTGCCCACCTTGCACACAGTGAGCAGGGGCTCCAGCTCTGCTCATTCAGGGCCTGATTAAAACCCTTCCACCATCAGTTGTGTCCCTGCATCCCACCAGGGACAGCTACAGCTGGAGTTTCTCCCAGCCCCACGTTCACATATTCTCTACAAAGAGCTCAAAAGCTGTGTGGAAGAAAAAAGCCTCAAAGCAGCTCCAAAATGTGGCCAATCTAAGACCCTCCCCCCCCAGCCTTTAATTTCCCCACTGGCAGCAGGAAATCCTCCACTCTTACCTTGGAATTCCGTACCTCCAGCGTCAGGTTCTGTGGTGGAGCACTGGGGACTGGAAACACGAAAGGAATTACAACTCCAAAACTTTCAGATATTGTATTTCCACACCCAAACCCTCTGCTCTCATTTGCTAAGGAAGTACAAACCACTCTGGTTTAAGACACCACATAAAGAACTACCAAACCCTCCCCAGGCACTTTCTGACACAGTGACTGGCTGAGGAAGGGTCTGGATTTCATCACCAAGAATAAATTCTTTATTCAGGTCTTTACTTATCACACCCATCTAAATAAAAAAATGTTTTATATTTAACAGTACTTCTCAAATTCTCAGAGGAGAGATCCCACCCATCTCTTTCCCAAGGCAAACCTTTAATGGACACACTGCTCGATCTGGGGAACCTCCACTGAAAATTCCGGCTGTGGGTTTGGTTATTCTGATTTTCTGTGATGGGAAAGCTCCAAATCCCCAGGGCCCTGTGACAGTGAGGAGGTGAAGAGCACCTCGGAATACTGGGGTTGTCTTTGAACTCCCACTCTTAGCTTGTTCTGTGCTCACTGCTCATTGCTCACCCAGTGCCAMCCCTGCCAYGGGCAGGGACACCTTCCACTGCCCCAGGGTGCYCCAAGCCTGGCCTGGGACACTTCCAGGGATCCAGGGGCAGCCACAACTTCTCTGACAAATCCATCCCAGGGCCTCYCCAYCCTYASTGGGAAGGAAGAACAGGGATTTCCCATGGAAAGGCATCTCCTGGAGCGGGACAGCACTGGGAGAGCAGTCAGGCAGGAGCACCAGGACAGGCTGATGGCTCAGACACCGGGAGGGAAGTGCCTCAGTCGGGCTGGGAGGCTCAGATTCCATCCCCAGCTGTAATCCCTGATCAGAAATTCCAGGAGAGGAGAGGCAATCCTCAGGAGCAGCACATAAACCTGGGTTCAAATGGTAATACCTGCAGAGTTATCCCTGCAACAAGGCACTGCAACAGATTAGGAGCAAAAACCCACATCAAAATGCAGATGCTTTGTTAAATCAGGGCTAAAGGAAGCTTAGGGAGAAATCCCTGCAGGGGACATGGAGATTGCTCTGGACACTGCAACAGGAAAGCCCAGGAGGGAAATGTGCATCATTTCAGAAAGATCTGAAGGTTATGAGATTGTAAGCAGCAAGATGACACCCTTCAGAGAGCTTTAGAAAAGAAGCACCTATAGGTTCAGTGTGAAAACCTCAGCTGGAGAAGAAAGAACTCCAGGAACACTTCAAAATGACATTACAGCAAATCATAAATGCTTCTTCAAACAACCAAGGAACTGGCAGCCCTGCACAGAAATCAGTGAGCAAATGGTCAGGTAGGGCAGAAAAAGACAAAGGTAAGGCACACAAGGCACTGGTGCTGAGGGGAAGGGAGAGGAGAGGTTCCCATGACATCTTTTCAAAGGATTCCCARAGTCTCTCCAGCTGAAATGTCAGGGTGAGGGACTGGGGAAGAGTCAGACGTGGGAACAGCAGCCTCTCACCAGGGCTGTGTTATCCATCCAGGAATTCTCAAAGAACTGGGGAATGAAAGTGCAGGGCTTCTGGAACCTCCCCCAGTTCATCTGGATCCTGGGAGTGGCCCGTGTTATCCATCCAGGAATTCCCAAGGAAATGAGGAGTGAAAGAGTTGAAGGGCTTCTGGAACATCTCCCAGTTTATCTGGATCCTGGGAGGTGGCAAAGTGGGGCCAGCACTGAACTGGGACCAGTCCAGATCCCCCTGCTGGGGCAGACCCTGCTATGGGGCAATAAGGCATGAAATTGAGAGAGCAGGAGCTAGAACRGGAGCAGAAACAGGGATTTCTCCCTTTTCAATGGAAATCCCTTTGATTTTAAGCAATGAGGCCATGAGRGGATGGGAGGGAAGTGCTCACTGGAGTAAAGAGCTGGGTGAAAGAAAGGCCAGAGCAGGAAGGGAGGTGGGGGAGATGAACCAGAGATCCCATGGAGGGATCCTGAGCTGGGTGGATCCCATGGTGTGATCYTGTGGTCAACAACTGCACAAAGACCTCGGGATGTTTCCCCTCAGTGCTCAGAAAGAGCCAAAAAAGCCACTCAMGTGCAAGGAACATCTCACTTTCATTTTTGACACTTTTTTAGACCACTCTGCCTGTGTTTTTAAACCAAAGGAGAAAAGAAATCTGGAGAAAAGCTCAGGAAAGGGCACTAAAGGTTGGAAGAGTTCCACAGGAGAAATGGATAACCATTCCTGTGCCTTTGGTATCTGGAAAATGGATGAACCAGGGAGACCATGGAGAGGTCCACAGAACRAGGGGAACAGAGGAATAATCAGTGGACAATGAATATTCCCTCTSTCAGGGAACAAGAGACACCTGCCAGAGCAGGGGCAGAACAGACAAAATGGGGGCATTTTCAGAGGAAATTTATCTGTGGAACCTTTGTCCCCTTGATGCTGTGGATAAAAGCTGGGTGGGTTCAAGCTGACAGGTCTCATGGGAGASAAACTGAATTAGCAAATTCCAGATAGCACACTCAGTCAGAAAGTGCCCCAGAGACAAACCTGGACACCCAGAGTTTGGGACAATACCTCTCTCTGCTCCTGGTCACCCCTGGGAGAGGATTCCAGGTTCTGCTGCCTTTCCACCTGAGTTCTCACACATAGATAAACCTCTCTATAACCAATATAAATTATCTCTGAAATAAATTAACTCTGATTACCCTGCAGGTGCTCATGTATCTCTGCTCACATCACCTCTGTACCTGCCTTATCAACAATCCTGACCTCATGTCCTGCTCTCAGCACACTGATCTAACAACATCCGTKCTGGAGTTGTTAAACTCCTGTTAAACACAGGAAAACAATTAAAATAAAACCACTCCAAAACCAAAACTCTGCTCATATGTAAAAAAAAGTGAGTGAACTACAAAATAATTTGGATTTGCTGCCTGTAGTGTATTTTTTYTTCTGTCCATGCTCAATGTAGACTCAATAATCCATGAAATAAATGGCTGATGCTGGAATGAAGGGCACCATTGTTCTGGAATCACAATCCCACATCCTTCTGCAGGTGCAGCAATTTCCYTCCACCCAGGTCTGCAAGGCCTCGGGGGGAACCGTGACCACAAACAAGGAGCAAACCCCATAAAAGCCCGGTTAAAGATTGACTCGTTGGAAATTGCYGGGAAATTCCTGAAAAACCCCAAAACAGAAGCGTTACCGTCAGAGAGGGTGCGCACCACGACGTCGTGGGTGGAGACACCGGGGCCGTGCTTGTTGTAGGCAACCACACGGAAACTGTACTCGGTGAACTTCTTCAGCCCCGTCACCGTGTGGGACAGCCCTGCCACGTCCACGTCCTGCCCGGGAGACAGGGACAGGTCAGCTGCCAGTGTCACCCACAGCCCCAGTGTCACCCACAGCTCCCAGTGTCACCCACAGCACCCAGTGTCACCCACAGCTCCCAGTGTCACCCACAGCCCCAGTGTCACCCACAGCTCCCAGTGTCGTTGACACCCAGCTGCCAGTGTCACCCACAGCTCCCAGTGCCACCCACAGCACCCAGTGTCATCCACAGCTGCCAGTGTCACCCACAGCACCCAGTGTCATTGACACCCAGCTCCCAGTGTCACCCACAGCTCCCAGTGCCGCCACAGCACCCAGTGCCACCCACAGCTCCCAGTGTCACCCACAGCTCCCAGTGTCATTGACACCCAGCTCCCAGTGTCACCCACAGCTCCCAGTGCCACCCACAGTACTCAGTGTCACTGACGCCCAGCACCCAATGTCACTGACACTAAGCTCCTGCTCAGGTCAGTTCCCAGTGTCACTAACACCCAACTCCCAGTGCCACCCACAGCATCCAGCTCCCAGTGTCACTGACACCCAGCTCCCAGTGTCATTGACACCCAGCTCCCAGTGTCACCCACAACACTCAGCCCCCTGTGCCACCAGCACCCCTCAGCTCCCGCACAGCCCCGTGGCAGCAGTGACACCGCTGTGCCACCTTTGGGCACAGCCGGGACTCGTGGGGATGCCAGCTCTGAGTTTACTTCCCTTCCTATTTCAATCCTAACATGGACACTGCTCCTGGACATGGAAAACTAAAAACCCAGCATAACACACATCACTATAATTGGAATAGTGGGATGCAGAAGGAGAAAAGACAACAGCCCAATTAAAAAACTGATGCAAAAATATTTTAAAATATTTGTTTTTTAAAGCTGGAATGATCCTGATGCACAATCAAATGGGAATGGGGCTGTGAGGACCGAATTAATCCTCATTGTTCTCAGGTGGCAGCCCATACTTGTACAGAACACACGGAATGCTTCAGTGGAATCCCAAGAAAATGAATCAATCAGATGCTCAGCAATATCAAAACATCAATCCCTGGATCCAAGAACTCAAGAAAGTTTTGATTAGGGATCATGCCAAAATCAGTAGTTAGCTTGGATCACTAAAACCCAGCCCATAACTCTGTGCAGCATCTTTTATACCTTCTTCACCACAACAGCTCAACAATGACAGGGCTGTTCGCTGCCTTCTGCTCTYGTGATAGGATGGAATCCTCCAAAAGCAACTCGATGTGGGCAAATACCAAATCAGGCCATCACCAAAAAAAAAGGTTTCGCTCCCAGACACAAACGTTTCATGCTGGAATTCTGATTTTAACTAATCCCCATATTTGAGGTCAGGGCAGTGTGAGTGAGGTACCTGCTCGGCGTGCTGGCCCTTCTCCATGTAGTAGAGTTTGTAGTTCTGGATGTCGCCGTTGCCCGAGAGCGGCGTCTCCCAGCTGACGGTGACCGAGGTGGGCGATGCGGAGAAGGCGCGGACGTTGGGAGCGGGGCCGGGCAGCTGGACTGGAGAACCAGAGAGCTCTGTGAGCACCCAGCCTGCCCACCCCGACCTCACCTGACAAAGGGGCACTGCTCCCATTGTGACATCCCACACGGACCCAATTCCCAAAGGACATCCCGCTCCCTGCGTCCCTTTTGTCTGGAATGACCCTAACAGGTGACTTGGCATTGGCTGAAACTTCTCCCTTTTACACTTAATGACAATTTAAAAGAATTCCTGTTATAACAGTTTGGGGAATTTGGCAAGGAATGTCCCATCAGTCTTAATGGTGACAAAAAATCTCACAAGCCCACCAACCTGGAAAWTTTTTGGAAATTTTCCCAACCTGGAAAATCTTTGGAAGCAGCAGGCTGCAAGTATAACTTTTGAAGAGCATTAAATTCTGGGAAAAGTTGTGAATGGGGAGAATAAAAAAAGGAATCAGTATGGATCCCAAATCGAGGCAAACCCCAGGAATATTCCCGCTCACCCTCGGGCTGCGTTGCCACCTTGAGCGGCGCCGAGCTCTCTCCGGGGCCGTGCCGGTTCTGGGCCACCACCCTGAACACATAAACTGTCTCTGGCATCAGGTTCTGGATCATCACCTGCGTCTCCCCAGCTCGACTCGTGTTCTCCACGCGTTCCCTGCGGGAGACAGAAGGGTCGGGCACAAACCCAGCACTGATGAGTAAACACGGAGTAGCTGCTCCTGGGCGTGAAACTGCCATGGGATTTCTGCTGCACCACACCACGGCCATGTGCCCCCAGTGCTGCTGACAAACCGCTCCCGATTTTGCAACTCCTCTTTGCACAAAACCCAACGTGCCGAAAGAATGGAATAAATTACACTTGACACMCCCAAACTCGGAGCGGTTTCTCTGCTATTGCCATGACAGCGAGYGATAATTCACGGTGACAGTTTATCCTACAGCTCGGGAGCCAGCACAGAAGCTATTTTAGCAGCACGCACAGTCTGGCGAGATTCAGGGCATTTCTGTTAATATTGTGGGGCTGCTTTTTGGAGATTTTTCAAAGGAGCTGTTTTAACGTGTTCTTGCACCTCCAGCCTTCCCTCAGCTCCTCGCTGCCGTTTGGGTTTGTTTGGAATATCCAGGGCGCAACCATGGCACCAGTGCTGGTTCTACAAAAGGAGTGGAGGCAGAGTGGATCTGTTGGATCTGAGCAGAGATCCCAAACTTCAGCAGTGCCTGGGGATGGATCCAGGCCAAGAGAACCCCCATGGAAGGAACACTCCTGGCWTGGGGTGGGCATCCGTGATGGTGCCTTAGGATTTTTAATTTCTGTATTTTCATGTGTCTGTATTCTTGTAYTTCTCCAGTGCACAGCACTGAGCTCCTGTTCTCCCATCTTTAAACAAAACAATTCCTCTCTGGGCCTGAAATCCAAGGACACTTCGATGCCTCAGAGCCCCAAAATATGGAAACAGCAGAGAATTGGGGGGAGCAGTTTGKGGTGGGYGACATCATCACCTGCAGGTGTCATTGGAGAATTGGGGCCCGATGTGTTCATGAGACAGAACTTACAAAAGGGGAAAATCTCGGGGTCCATTTTGGGTGTAGGAGGAGGAGGCTTTGTCTGCCCTCAATGTACCAGCAGGCCTGGATTAAATTCGTCTGCTCTTATTCCTAATTTTGGCCTCTGTTTCAGGTTTAGGTTTTAGGTGTCTGTATCTGTTTTGCAGCTGGGAGCACACGGGACAGCTGTGGGGTCACCCCAAGGGTCACGGTCRGGGCTCGGTGACCCCGCAGAGCACCCCCAGCACCGGAACCGGCACTCCCCTGCACAACTCTGCCAAAAACCACCCAGGAAACTCCATCTGCTCTTATCAAGGACTGAGGCAAGATTAAGGGATTAACCATTAACAAAGGGCAGCCTTTATTTCCGACGCTGCCGTGCACCTGAGCTGTGTTTGGGGTACACCATCTGTCCTTCCCTGGGAAGGAGCTCCCCGCTCTCTGTGAGYGCTGAGAACTCCAAAAGGAGGAATCAGCAACTTCCCACTGAGCAGATCCACGGGGATGTGCCAGCTCTGAGCACCATCCTGCCCTCGGGGCTGCCAGGCTCCCTGTGGGACAGGGACAGGCAGGGACAGAGCAGTCTCAGGCCCCCTGACTCCTATTGGAGCATTTCTGACAGGAACTCCACCAGAACCATCTCAGTCTTCCTTCCTCCCTTCCAACCACTCTGCTCCCATTTCCATCAGGGAAATAACTATGCCAAACCCCCATTTTTAATTTATTTCTTTTTGCATCCACTGGGGTGGTTGATTTAGCAAAACTTGGCTGAAAACATTCTGAAATCCCTGTTGGTTTCTGCACTATTACCCTGTAGCTATAGAGAGGGGAACAATGCAGTCTCTGTAACTAAACATCTATTTACACCCATTTTCTAGAATGTTCCCCTTCAGAAGCTCAGTTGAAATGGCACTGCCTAAACAGCTTCATTTAGTGCAGCTTTTTATTAATTTTCATCACTAATTTTTCCACTTCTAGCAGAATGTTTTCCTGAAAACACRTTTCCAAGTGGAGTTTCCTTTAAGATGTGCTGCAGCCACAAGGATGGATCTGAGAGCCCAATGGATTCACAGCTGTGGAGTAACATCCAGCTCCCATTAATATGCAAAATACTGCATTTTCTGCCTCAAGTGGAAGTGCACTCCCCTGGTTTGAGCTGGAAAAAAATGGTAATCAGCAAACCAAGGTAATTATTTAAAATTTAAAAAAAAATCAGAATTCTTTCACTGGGAAGACAACATTTACCAAAAACAAATGGACACGTCACGGTACTGCAATTTTCAGTAATAACTGGGAATGTGGCTTCACACCAGTGTGGGACAAACAGGGACAGATTAATGGAATTAAGTGCTGCAGGAACCCCTCCTTTATGGCCTTTCCYGGGGAGCCTGAAGCACCTTTCCCAACGTGCCCAGGGTGGGATAACAGCCAGATGGGCCCAGGAATAATGGCATTACCCTGCAGGTCGTTATGGCTGTCCCGTGATCCCACTTCAATCCCCAATTAAGGACTGGGTTAATGAACCAACCAGGGAAGGTTCTCAGCAACTCTCACACACCCACRGGAAAAGTCTCCAGTGCTACTCAGGAGTTTGGCTGGAAATGCCACGGTTAAAGCTGTATTTAAACCAAAACCTGACCTTTGGGGAGCTGTCAGGGAGTGGGCACTGTGTGTGCCAGCTGTGGGGCCTGCCAGGGAGCTCCAGGGCAATTCTGAGTGTGATCACACACAATGAAACTGCATCTGCTGTGTCTGAGGCACACACACTGCAAATTCAGMAGGGTCTGACCATCCCACATGTGTCGTTCACCACCTCAGACCAGCAACGTGATGCTGTTCCTTTATTTTTGTCCAAATCCCGAGGTCTGGAGTTCTTCCACCTGAGTGCTTGTCTGAAGTTCCCAGAATAAAAACTCCCTGCAGCACTGTGGAATTTCCAGCCTTTTCCAGGGCAACTGCCCTGAGTGTGGAATCAATAAAATCCTGACAGGGGATGAAACGACCCTGCAGCTGTGAGACAGAGCCTTCTCTCTGATCACATTTTGTGGGTTCTCCTGAGGTAGAAATGATCCTGCAGCTGTGAGACAGAGCCTTCCCTCTGATGTCATTCTGTGGGTTCTCCTGAGGTGTGACAGGGATGTCCCTTCATCCCCACGTCACTGCCTCCAGGGAGCCGCTCCGGTGTCACCAGGCCAAGGTGGGAAGGTCATGGCTGGTGACATTGTGCAGAAATGTCCCCTCCACAGCCCCTTCCTTGCTTTGAAATGTTCCTCTTGGGATCACAGAGTGGGCTGGATTGGAAGGGAAATGAAAGGTGAYGCASGGCCACCCMTGCCATKGGCAGGGACACCTTCCACTGTCCCAGGGTGCTCCAAACCCTGTCCAGCCTGGCCTGSAACACCTCAGATATCAACAGAGTAAGGCACCAGCAGGAAAACAACATTTGTGAGGCAAATAAAATGTTACTAATTGCCTCAATTGATTGCCATGAGCCTGTACAAGGTGTCTATCCACAGGATTAAGGAAGAGKAGGAATTCCCCTCTGGAGTGTTTTCTGCTCCAAATGACTTTGTTGAGTCTCACACTCTCATCAATAAGGTGACAGATAATTTTCCCTTGAGTAATAAATCTGATAAGCTAATCTGCAATTAATTAAGCATTGGTCCAAATGAATGTTCACTCCAGCTTCCTCAAACTTATCACAATTCGAAACTGCAAYTCTGAGCAGAAGATCCCACCAGGAMRGAGAAGGGGCAGATTGATGAATTATCCATTGGGATAATAGGTCAGAAGCTGATGATAGTGAGGAATTCCCCGAATTTCTGTTTAC